>NW_022630172.1:4290252-4406008 GCF_010909765.2 Amblyraja radiata
ATGCCCCACACCCCCTCTCCCCGGAAAGACTCTTGCTAAGATTGAAAGTAAAAGGCTCTGGAAGTAATATCCGCTGCGCCTCATTTTGAGATTAATCACTGCGGCCCAATTGTCTTGTGGTGTCTTTTTTTATCAAGTTTTGTTCAGATTGACGCTATGTTTTACAAGTTATTCACATGTTTAACTTTACAAAATCTCACCTTGACAACACTTGCTTCCATCTGCACACTGGCAGTTACAGCTATGATGCCACAATGGGATCCATTCCTTGCTGGCCATCCACACTTAGTCCTGCAGGAAGTTTTAAAAAGTTTAAAAACAGGGAGGCTGAAGAGGAGGGGGAGGGGAGGGAGTGCTGGGGGAGGCAGGGGAAGTGCAATTGGATTATTTTTTAAATACTTGGCAGCAAGTGCAATTGGGGGGCTGAATTGGAGGGAAGAGAGTGCTGGGGGATAATCGGAAATAAGCTGTCCGTGCACATTTGGGGGCTTTGGGTGAGTTGAGGATTATTGCATTGGGGGAACAGGTGAGTGGTGGAATATTGCATTAAGGGAACTGGTTACGTTGGGGGACCAGGCCTACCGTGTGACAGGAACACACTGGTCCCACTTGGTCTGGTACCAAGCTAAAAGTTTGTATCAGCAGAGTTAAACAATGTTCACCATTGAAGGCTGAATTGGCTTCAAACAGTGAGGATTGGTAAAGAATAGCCTGAAACAAAATGTAACATTGCTTGCTGTCAAAAAAGTATGTTGTGCAGAATGTGTATAATCACTGCCCTTTTTCTTCTGCAACATTGGTGACGGCTGCGTTAGAAAAAGGTGACAGTGTTCACTGGGATTTGACCACAATTGAATCAATGGATCATATTTTGTACAGCTAATCCATTATTTGTCAGACATACCTTGCAGTACAAATCTTCAGTCTCTTCATAAAGGCAAGAGTGGGCATGTTGCTATAGAAACTCCTGAGGAATGACCCTTGTAGGGAAGGAAGCATTTCCTAATCTAATCAAATCCATTAAACAAATAAAACACAACAGCGGCCAAACGATATTGCCAGCTGCAGGAACTATCTTTGAAGTAGTGGGGAGGTGTGCAACTGCCCTACAGCTACAGATATGCATGGAGGCGAGAATCATTTCTTATCATTTCTGGAGATCGTTGGCATTTTCTTTCATTATTGATAACAACATGAATTCTGAAGAATTCCGAAAAACACAGTGAGGTCATAAAAAAACTGGTTTTATTTGTTACGTAAGGCACAAATACGTCAAGCCTCTCTTTTAAAAAAAAACACATTTAAATGCCTTTAAGTTTTTGGGCCAGTGGCAGCCAGCTGGTACTGTGAGCAGTCGGCTGTTTGCAGCTTGGCTCCCTATAGCATTTTCACTTGGGTACAGTATGAATAAGAAGATGCTGGTACTGTTGATGGTCTGCTCCACGACAGGGCCAAGGAGGGGCTTATATAAGGAACACTTCTCCATGCGTTTCCCACCACGGATGGCTGACCTGCTGAGTTCTACCGGCACTTTGGAGGGGAATCAATACTCCAGGACTTGATTAGGTCGGGGGGGGGGGAAATCTCCTTAATTTGAAGAATTCAATGTTCATGTCATTGGGCTGGAAGCTATGAGGTGCTGTTCCTCCAGTTTGTGTGTCACATCACTCTGGCAATGGAGGAGGCCCAGGCAAAAAGGTCAGTGTGGGAATGGGAAGGGGAGTTAAAATGGATCGCAACTGGGAGTGTTTGTGTTTGGTCCTTATCCGTCCTTAGCCTGGGCGGACCGAGCGCAATGCAGAGTGGGGGGGATCGAGGACCAGATAGAAGGAACAGCAGATGCTGGTTTACAAAAAGAGACACAATCTCCTGGAGTAACTTGCACGTCTGGAGAGCATGGACAGGCAACATTCTAGGTCAGGACCCTTCTTCAGACTGCTTGGTGTGGAGGGTGGAGAAAGTTGGAAAGGAGAGGTGGGAGTGGTCGCCTTATATTCCCTTCGCTCTACAGATGCCGCCTGACCCACTGAGTTCCTCCACCGCTTTAGAGGGAATGGACAGACGACGTTTTGAGTCAGGACCCTTCTTCAGACTGAGTGGAGAGGGTGGGTGGGGGGAGGACGCTGGAAAAGAGAGATGGAGGCTGGACAAAGCCTGGCAAGTGATAGGTGAACACAAAATGCTGGAGTAATTCAGCGGGACAGGCAGCATCTCTAGAGAGAAGGAATGGGTGACGTTTCAGGTTGAGACCCATCTTCAGAAGTGATAGGTGGATATAGGTGAGGGAGACACAAGAAACTGCAGATGCTGGAATCTTGCACAGAACACAATTTAGTTAGATGCACAGAATATTTTGCCCAGAGTAGGGGAATCGAGGACCAGAGGACATGGGTTCAAGGTGAAGGGGAAAAGATTTAAAAGGAAACTGAGGGGTAACATTTTCACACAGGGTGGTGGGAGTATACAACAAACAGTCAGAGGAGGTAGTTGAGGCTGTGACTATCCCAAGAAACAGTTAGACAGTTACATGGATAGGCCAAATTTGCAGGGATATGGACCAAACACAGGAAGATGGGACTAGTGTAGCTGGGACATGTTGGTCGGTGTGGGAAAGTTGGGCCGAAGGGCCTGTTTCCACACTGTATCACTTTATGACTAACACAAATTGCTGGAGTAACTCAGCGGGTCAGACAGCATCTGTGGAAGACATGGATAGGTGACATTCACAGAGTGCTGGAGTAACTCAGCGGGACAGGCAGCATCTCTGGAGACAAGGAATGGGTGATGTTTCGGGTCGACACTGAAGATGGGTCTCGACCCTGAAACGTTACCCATTCCTTCCTGCGTCTACCTAAACTGTGCCTATCCACGTGGCGATGTGCCAGCAGGCTGGAGGAGCGGGCAAAGGCCTTGCTGCAGAGCGGGCAGGTGAAGGGGCGCTGGACGGTGTGGTCTCGTCGTTGCTCCAGCAGATGGTCAAGGCGGGTGATTCCCTTTACACACTCAGCGCACACAAAGGGTCTCTCTCTGATGTGTAACCGCTGGTGCTCCCGCAGCCCCCATGCTCTCTTGTCACAGTGGGAGCAGTTGCTCGCCGGCGTGGGTCCGCCGGTGCTGCCGCAACCCCCGTGAGCTGTCAAACTCCTCACCGCAGTACGGGCAGTCGTAGGGCTGGCCACTGGTGTGCACGTGCTGGTGAGGCGGGGCGTAGGAGGCCATGGTGAAGCGCTCTCCACACACCGGGCTGGGGACGGGACGGTCGCCGGCATGCACTCGCTGGTGGGACAGCAGCCGGGTGGAGTTGGTGAAGCCCTTGCCGCACTGGGCACAGGTGTAGGGGCGCTCGCCGGTGTGGGTGAGCTGGTGGGACAACAGGTGACTAGACTGGGTGAAGCCCTTGCCACACTGGGCGCAGGTGAAGGGACGCTCGCCGGTGTGGACGCGCTGGTGCACCAGCAGGCTGCTGGAGTGGGTGAAGCCCTTGCCGCACTGGATGCAGGTGTAGGGGCGCTCGCTGGTGTGGGTGAGCTGGTGGGAATACAGCCTAGTGGAGCTGTTGAAGCCCTTGCCGCACTGGGCGCAGCTGTAGGGGTGCTCGCCGGTGTGGGTGCGCCGGTGCTCCAGTAGGTTGCTGGAGTGGGTGAAGCCCTTGCCGCACTGGATGCAGGTGTAGGGACGCTCGCCAGTATGGGTGCGCTGGTGGGACAGCAGCTTGCTGGAGGAGGTGAAGCCCTTGCCGCACCTAATGCAGGTGTAGGGGCGCTCGCCGGTGTGGTTGCGTTGGTGCACCAGCAGGCTGCTGGAGTGGGTGAAGCCCTTGCCGCACTGGGCGCAGGTGTAGGGGCGCTCGCCGGTGTGGGTGCACTGGTGCGACAGCAGCCTAGTGGAGTTGGTGAAGCCCTTGCTGCACTGAGCACAGGTGTAGGGACGCTCGTCGGTGTGAGTGCGCTGGTGTATCTTCAGGTGGTTGGACGTCTTGAAGCCTTTGCCGCAGTTGGAGCAGGTGAAGGGTCGCTCACTGCTGTGCACCCGCCGATGATCCCCCAATGCCGACGACAGGGCAAAACTCTTGCCGCAGGTGGAGCAGCCATGGGGCTTCTCGCCCGTGTGCACCCGCCGTCTTGAAGCTCTTGCCGCAGTCGGAGCAGGTGAAGGGCCTCTCGCCGGAGTGCACGCGGTTGTGCCGCTGCAGCTTGTCATAGCAGGTGAAGCTCTTGCCGCACTCCGAGCAGTCGAAGGGGCGTTCTCCCGTGTGCACCCGCCGGTGGAGCTCCAGCTGGCTCGGGTACTGACTGGCCTGGCCACACACGTCACACTCATAACGCTTCTCCTTGTTGTGTCCCGTCATGCGGTCCTCCATCGCAGCTCAGCAGCTCGAAGCTCAGCCCGCACACCGAGCAGATGGGGGGGGGGGGGCTCACCATCCTCGTCTCTCCGTCCACGGCACCGGCTCTTAAGCCCTGCAGGAGGGGAACACAGAGGGTCAACAAGCTGGCAAACAGGACATTACAGATCCGATCTTTGTCCGGAAGCAAGGTGGCGGAACAAGATGGCGGAGGCTGGTTGCTAAAATGGGTCCTATAATCACCCATGAATCTGCCCATGACCGCACTACGTGTTTTGCGTAGGAGTAGGCCATCTTGCTCTGCTATAAGATCTTTGATTGGCTCTAGCCCAAGTGGGAGCAGAGTTAGAAGTGAGTCAGTGAGGGGAAAACAATTGAAAACTGAGGAAGAGAGAGGAGAATTCAATGTTAATCCCATAAGGACGCAAGGTCCCCAGACGGAATATGAGGTGCTGTTCCTCCAATTTCCGCTGTTGCTCACTCTGGCAATGGAGGAGACCCAGGACAGAGAGGTCGGATTGGGAATGGGAGGGGGAGTTGAAGTGCTGAGCCACCGGGAGTTCAGGTAGGTTTTTGCGGACTGAGCGGAGGTGTTCGGCGAAACGATCGCCCAACCTACGCTTGGTCTCCCCGATGTAAATCAGCTGACATCTAGAGCAGCGGATGCAGTAGATGAGGTTGGAGGAGATACAGGTGAACCTTTGTCGCACCTGGAACGACTGCTTGGGTCCTTGAATGGAGTCGAGGGGGGAGGTGAAGGGACAGGTGTTGCATTTCTTGCGGTTGCAACGGAAAGTGCCCGGGGAGGGGGTGGTGCGGGAGGGAAGGGAAGAATTGACGAGGGAGTTGCGGAGGGAGCGGTCTTTGCGGAAGGCAGACATGGGAGGAGATGGGAAGATGTGGCGAGTGGTGGGGTCACGTTGGAGGTGGCGGAAATGGCGGAGGATTATGTGTTGTATTTGGCGGCTAGTGGGGTGAAAGGTGAGGACCAGAGGGACTCTGCCCTTGTTGCGAGTGCGGGGGATGGGGAGAGAGAGCAGTGTTACGGGGTATGGATGAGACCCTGGTGTGAGCCTCATCTATGGTGGCGGAGGGGAATCCCCGTTCCCTGAAGAACGAGGACATTTGAAGAAGGGGTCTGAAGAAGGGTTTCGGCCCGAAACGTCGCCTATTTCCTTCGCTTCATAGATGCTGCTGCGCCCGCTGAGTTTCCCCAGCAATTTTGTGTACCTTTGAAAACTGAGGAATTTTGTTTGTAAATTAGGCAATTTATCAGTCAATATAAGCAAGATGGCTATTAGGGAGCAACAGTGAGGGAGCGGCCTTGTGAGGGAAGTGCCCTGTGAGAAAAGTGCGAGTCTTTGGCTCGAGAGTCTTCGGCGAGGAGGCTGAGGAGAGGAGGCTACGCAAAACGCTGGAGAGGGAGAGACGAAAGAAGGATATGTCAGGCAAGGACACTGCTGGTGCCTCTGGCTGCTACAAATGTGAGGTGCATCCAGGTACAGCTCCTGAAGGACCGTGTTAGGGAACTGGAGAAGCAAGTGGAGGACCTCAGGTTCATCCGAGAAACTGAGTCGTTCCTCGACAAGTCCTACAGTAAGATTGTTACACCTAAGGTACTAGAAGAGAGAAGGGGGGGTGACGGTGAGAAAGGGAGGGAAGCATGGAATGCAAACGTCCCCAGGTGTTGTACCTCTTGTGAACAGGTTCACCCACTTAGAAGGTGAACAGCCGGAAGTGGTAGTGCATGTCGGCACAAATGATGTCGGAAAGAAGGGGATGAATATTCTGCAGCGTGACTTTAGAGAGCTCGGAAAAATGCTGAAAGCAGGACCTCCAGGGTTGTTCGCTCCGGTTTGTTTCCAGTTCCCCGTGCTGGCGAGAGCAGGAACAGGGAGATACGGGACCTGAATGTGTGGCTGAGGAACTGGTGCACGGGCAGGGATTTAGATTCTTAGATCACTGGGATCTGTTTTGGAGTAAAGGGGAACTGTACAAAAGGGACGGATTGCATCTTAACAGGTGGGGGAACCAGCATTCTGGCAGGCAGGTTTGCCACTGCCACACGGGTGGTTTAAAACTCAATATGGGGGTGGGGTGTCAAATGGGATAGTTGAGGATAGAGTTAAAGGGAAAGGGTTTCTTAAATGTGTGAGCGGAGAGGCAGAGGGGTGTAAAATGAGGGTAGAAGCAATAGGTAGCAAGGTGAAAAGTTAAAGTGGCAGGCAGACAAATCCAGGGCAAAAATCAAAAAGGGCCACTTTTCAACATAATTGTATAAGGGGTAAGAGTGTTGCAAAAACAAGCCTGAAGGCTCAATGTCTCAATGCAAGGAACGTTCCATATAACCATATAACAATTAAAGCACGGAAACATGCCATCTCGGCCCTACAAGTCCACACCGAACACTTATTTTCCCCTAGTCCCATCAACCTGCACTCAGAACATAACCCTCCATTTCTTTTCCATCCATATACCTATCCAATTTATTTTTAAATGATAAAATCGAACCTGCCTCCACCACTTCCACTGGAAGCTCATTCCACACAGCTACCACTCTCTGAATAAAGAAGATCCCCCTCATGTTACCCCTAAACTTCTGTCCCTTAATTCTGAATTCATGTCCTCTTGTTTGAATCTTCCCTACTCTCAATGGGAAAAGCTTATCCACGTCAACTCTGTCTATCCCTCTCATCATTTTAAAGACCTCTATCAAGTCCCCCCTTAACCTTCTGTGCTCCAAACAATAAAGACTTAACTTATTCAACCTTTCTCTGTAACTTAGTTGTTGAAACCCAGGCAACATTCTAGTAAACCTCCTCTGTACTCTCTCTATTTTGTTGACATCCTTCCTATAATTGGGCGACCAAAATTGCACACCATACTCCAGAATTGGTCTCACCAATGTACAATTTTAACATTACATCCCAACTTCTATACTCAATGCTCTGATTTATAAAGGCTAGCACACCAAAATCTTTCTTTACCACCCTATCTACATGAGATTCCACCTTCAAGGAACTATGCAGTTATTCCTAGATCCCTCTGTTCAATTGCATTCCTCAATTCGCTACCATTTACCATGTACGTCCTATTTTAATTTGTGCTACCAAGATGTAGCACCTCACACTTATCAGCATTAAACTGCATCTGCCATCTTTCAGCCCATTCTTCCAAATTGCCTAAATCTCTCTTTAGACTTTGGAAATCTAATCTTCGTAATAAGGTGGATGAATTGAATGTGCAGATAGTTATTAATTACTATGATATAGTTGGGATCACGGAGACATGGCTCCAGGGTGACCAAGGCTGGGAGCTGAACATCCAGGGATATTCAATATTCAGGAGGGATAGACAGAAAGGAAAAGGAGGTGGGGTAGCGTTGCTGGTTAGAGAGGAGATTAACACAATAGAAAGTAAGGACATTAGCTTGGTGGGTGTGGAATCGATATGGGTAGAGCTGCGAAACACTAAGGGGCAGAAAACGCTAGTGGGAGTTGTACAGGCCACCTAACAGTAGTAGTGGAGTTGGGGATGGCATCAAACAGGAAATCAGAAATGCGTGCAACAAAGGTAAAACAGTTATAATGGGTGACTTCAATCTACATATAGATTGGGTGAATCAAACTGGCAAGGGTGCTAAGGAAGAGGATTTCTTGGAATGTATGCGGGATAGTTTTCTAAACCAACATGTAGACGAACCAACGAGAGAGCAGGCTATTCTAGACTGGGTATTGAGTAATGAGGAAGGGTTAGTTAGCAGTCTTGTTGTGCGTGGCCCCTTGGGCAAGAGTGACCATAATATGGTTGAGTTCTTCATTAGGATGGAGAGTGACATTGTTACTTCAGAAACAAGGGTCCTGAACTTAAAGAAAGGTAACTTTGAGGGTATGAGATGTGAATTGGCCAAGACAGACTAGCAATTGATTCTTAAAGGGTTGACGGTGGATATGCATTGGAAGGCATTTAAAGACTGCATGGATGAACTACAACAATTGTTCATCCCAGTTTGGCAAAATAATAAATCAGGGAAGGTAGTGCCTCCATTGATAACAAGGGAAATCAGGGATAGTATCAAAACAAGGGATGAAGCATACAAATTAGCCAGAAAAAGCAGCCTACCAGAGGACTGGGAGAAATTCAGAGTCCAGCAGAGGAGGACAAATGGCTTAATTAGGAAAGGGAAAATCGATTATGAAAGAAAACTGGCAGGGCACATAAAAACTGACTCCAAAAGTTTTTATAGATATGTGAAGAGAAAAAGATTAGTTAAAACAAATGTAGGTCCATTGCAGCAGGATACAGGTGAATTGATCATGGGGAACAAAGACATGGCAGACCAATTGAATAATTACTTTTGTTCTGTCTTCACTGAGGAAGACATAAATAATCTGCCGGCAATAGCAGGTGACCGGGTGTCAAATGAGATTGAGGAACTGAGTGAAATCCAGTTTAGCCCGGAAGTGGTGTTAGGTAAATTGAATGGATTAAAGGCCGATAAATCCTCAGGGCCAGATAGGCTGCATCCCAGAGTACTTAAGGAAGTACCGGCAGAAATAGTGGATGCATTAGTGATAATTTTTCAAAACTCTTTAGATTCTGGAGTAGTTCCTGAGGATTGGAGGGTAGCTAATGTAACCCCACTTTTTAAAAAGGGAGGGAGAGAGAAAATGGGGAATTACAGAGTAGTTAGTCTAACATCGGTAGTGGGGAAACTGCTAGAGTCAGTTATTAAAGATGAGATAGCAGCACATTTGGAAAGTGGTGAAATCATTGGACAAAGTCAGCATGGATTTACGAAAGGCAAATCATGTCTGACGAATCTTATAGAATTTTTCGAGGATGTAACTAGTAGAGTGGATAAGGGAGAACCAGTAGATGTGTTATATCTGGACTTTCAGAAGGCTTTCGACAAGGTCCCACATAAGAGATAAGTATACAAACTTAAAGCACACGGCATTGGGGATTCAGTGTTGATGTGGATAGAGAACTGGCTGGCAGACAGGAAGCAAAGAGTAGGAGTAAATGGCAGGCAGTGAGTAGTGGGGTAACGCAAGGCTCAGTGCTGGGACCCCAGTTATCTTAGATTACTAAAACTCTGTTCTTGACCGGCTTTGGCCATCTGTGCTGTGATCTCCGAGAGAACGCCGCCACCTACGGCCGTCATTTTTGGCCACCTTGCTCAGAGCCCCCCTCCGCCATATGTGTGCCAAGGATTTTTCCTGTCGATGAGAAATGACAGAGATGTTAATGTTTTAACAAAATTCCCCATTCTCTCTGTTGCCCCTGCTGGCGGCAGGGGGGAGGGACTATAAAACCAGGAAGTGGTGTGCCTCACAGTCTCTTCAAGATGGAGGAAGGCAGAGGGTCATGTTTCTCTGAGATGTGAATAACACTGAACACATGTCTACTCAAATGTAAGTGTCCTTAGTGGTTCTAAAACGCTTGCAGAATGTGTCTATTGGTTCTAAAATGTTTGAAAATCGTTTATTGGCTCTAAAATGTTTGCAAAAAGTGTCTCTTTTGGTCCTACAATGCTTGCAGAATGTGTCTTTTTTGGTTCTAAAATATTTTTTAGGTTCTCCCCCCTTCCTCTCCCCCCCCCCTCCTCTTGCCCTCTCCTCTCCCACCTATCCTCACCACACTCTCCTCTCCTCTCCCCCCTCTCTCTCTTCCCTCTTTTTCTCCCCCCTCCCCTCAATCCCCTCCCCCACCATTCCTCCCCTAAACCCCTCCCCTCCACACACCCCTACCCCCTTCCCTCCACCCTCCCTCCCCCTCCCTGCTCCCCACCTCTCGTCCTCCCTTCTCAGCACACCTCTCTCGCCCCCCCTCTCGCTCACCCCTCTCCTCGCCCTCACCCTCTCTCCTCCCCACCTCCCCCGCTCTCTCTCTCCCCTCCCCCCATCCATCCCCTCCCCCACCCTCCCTCCCTCCCCTAAACCCCCTCCCCACCACACCGCCTACCCTCTTCCCTCCCTCTCCCTGCTCCCCACCTCTCCTCCCTCTCAGCACCGCCTCTCTCTCCCCCTCACTCTCACCCTCTCTCTCTCCTCCCCTCCTCCCCCACCTTTCCCTCCTCACCCACCCTCCCTCTTCTCCTCCTTGCCACCCCCCCTCCCTCTTGCCCCTCTCTCTGTGTCTCTGTCTCTCTCTGTCTCTGCCCCTTCTCTCTCTGCCCTCACTCTCTACCCCCCCCCCACTCTAGATGTGACTGCAGGTTGGGGGTTATGCGTCAGTAGATAGGGTGGTTATGGGGTAAAAGGAGCAAATTAATAATATTAATATAATATCAAGGGGGGTAATTAGCGTGAGTGCGGGGGGGGGGGGATAGTTAGTGTGTGTGACGCTGCATGCCACCTCCACCCCCCCCCCACAACCGCACGTTGGGGGAACAGACCCAACGGATCTGCACTTGGTCTAGTTTACAATATATATTAATGATTGGACGAGGGAATTGAATGCAACATCTCCAAGTTTGCGGATGACACTAAGCTGGGGGGCAGTGTTAACTGTTAGGAGGATGCAAGGAGGCTGCAAGGTGACGGATAGGCTGGGTGAGTGGGTAAATGCATGGCAGATGCAGTATAATGTGTATAAATGTGAGGTTATCCACTTTGGTGGCAAAAACACGAAAGTAGACTTTTATCTGAATGTTGGCCGATTAGGAAAAGGGGAGATGCAACGAGACCTGGGTGTCATGGTACACCAGTCATTGAAAGTGGGCATGCAGGTGCAGCAGGCAGTGAAGAAATCGAATGGTATGTAGCATTCATAGCAAAAGGATTTGAGTATAGGAGCAGGGAGGTTCTACTGCAGTTGTACAGGGTCTTGGTGAGACCACACCTGGAGTATTGCGTACAGTTTTGGTCTCCTAATCTGAGGAAAGACATTCTTGCCATAGAGGGAGTACAGAGGAGGTTCACCAGACTGATTCCTGGTATGTCAGGACTTTCATATGAAGAAAGACTGGATAGACTCGGCTTGTACTCGCTAGAATTTAGAAGATTGACGGGGGATCTTATAGAAACTTACAAAATTCATAAGGGGTTGGACAGGCTAGATGCAGGAAGATTGTTCCCGATGTTGGGGAAGTCCAGAACAAGGGATCACAGTTTAAGGATAAGGGGGAAATCTTTTAGGACCGAGATGAGGAAAACATTTTTCACACAGAGAGTGGTGAATCTGTGGAATTCTCTGCCACAGAAGGTAGTTGAGGCCAGTTCATTGGCTATATTTAAGAGGGAGTTAGATGTGGCCCTTGTGACTAAAGGGATCAGGGGGTATGGAGAGAAGGCAGGGATGGGATACTGAGTTGAATGATCAGCCATGATCATATTGAATGGCGGTGCAGGCTCGAAGGGTCGAATGGCCTCTACTCCTGCACCTATTGTCTATGTTTCTATGGCCCTCTCTTGTCTCTCTCTCTGTGTAACTGGCTCGCTTTCTCCCTCTCTCTATCCATCTGTCTCTCTCTGTCCCCCTCTCTCTCTCTGTCTCTCTCCATCTCTCTCTTCCTTCTTTCTCCCTGTCTCTCTCTCTATCTCTCGCTCTGTCCCTCCCTCTCTCTGCATCTCACTTCTCTCTCTCTGTCTCTTTCCCATCTGCCTATCTCTCCCTACGTGCCTCACTGTTTTTCTCTCTCTCTATCTGTCTCTGCATCTCTCTCTCTGTCTGTCTCTCTCCTTCTCTTTCCCTCTCTATCTCTCTCTCTCTCTCTCTGTATCTCTTTCTCTATTTCTCTCCCACTGTTTGTCTCTCTCAATTTTCAATTTTTAAATTCAAAAACTTTATTCGCATGATAAAAAATACATTGTTATATTGCCAAAGTATATAACATGACATACATATTTAAGATGCATAAATATAAATACAAGTCTACAGTGCATGGATAGATATGTCCCTATACATAAACTCGCAATAGGCCTATAGCCCTTTATAGATGCTACACGTTCTTGCAGCTGCAGCAGTACAACACAATAGCAAGTTTAGCAATTAAATATTCATTTCTATGTGTCAGTTAATGTCGATTAGTGTGTGCGTACACATGTGCATGTTGGTCATTCACCGTCTCTCAGGTTGTGGCATGCTGTTACGTATTGTGCCTTATTTCCTTCGCCAATTATTATTCTTAGTTTTGATGTATCATCTAGTTCTTTAAAATCAGGGGTTGCCACACTGAGTTTATCAAAATATGCTTTCCATGTTTTGTCAAATGTTTTGCATTTTAGGAGGAAGTGCATCTCTGTTTCAACCTCATCTGTCAAACAGTGGCTGCATATTCTGTTTTGTCTTGGTTGCCAGAATCTCTTCTGTCTTCCTGTCTCTCTCTTTCCCCCTCCCTCTGTCTCTCTGTCTCTCCCTCTCACTCTCTCTATCTCTCTCTCCCTGTCTCTCTCTCTCTCACATGCTCATAGATACATAGAAAATAGGTGCAGGAGTAGGCCATTCGGCCCTTCGAGCCTGCACCGCCATTCAATATGATCATGGCTGATCATCCAACTCAGTATCCCGTACAGCCTTCTCTCCATACCCCCTGATCCCTTTAGCCACAAGGGCCACATCTAACTCCCTCTTAAATAGAGCCAATGAACTGGCCTCAACTACCCTCTGTGGCAGTGAGTTCCACAGATTCACCACTCTCTGTGTGAAAAATGTTATTCTCATCTCGGTCTTAAAGGATTTCCCCTCTATCCTTAAGCTGTGACCCCTTGTCCTGGACTTCCTTGTCTCTCTCTGTGTCACTCCCTCTCTCTCTTTCTCTCTCTGCCTCATTCTCTCCCTCTCTCTGTCACCCCCCCTCCCTCTCTCTCTGTCTCTCTCTCCCTCAGTCTCTCCCTCTCTCGCTTCCTCTCTCTCTCCCTCTCTGTCTCTCTCTCTGTCTCTCTCTCCCTCAGTCTCTCCCTCTCTCGCTTCCTCTCTCTCCCTCTCTGTCTCTCTCTCCGTTTCTCTCTCACTCTCTCTGTCTCTCTCTCTGTCTCTCACCCCCTCTCTCTGTGACTATATCTGTCTCCCCCTCTCTCTCCCTCTGTCTCCCTCTGTGTCTCCCACTGTCACTCTCTCTGTCTCTCTCCGTCTCTCACTGACTGTCTCTCTCTGTCTCTCTCTCTCTCGCTGCCTCTCTTTCTCTGTTTCTCACTGTCTCTCTCTCTGTCTCCCTCTCCGTTTCTCTCTGTCTGTTTCTGTCTTTCTTTCTCTCTCTCTGCATCTCTCTCTATTTCTCGCTGCCCCTCTCTCTATCTCTCTCTGCTTTTCTCTGCCACTGTCCCTCTCACTGACACTCTCTCTTTCACCCTCTCTCTCTTTCACCCTCTCTCTCTCTTTCTCTCTCGCTCTCTCTGTCTGCCTCTTAGTCTCTGTCTCTCTCTGTCTCTCACTGGCCCTGTCTCTCTCTCCCTCAGTCTCTCCCTCTCACTCCCCGTCTCTCTCTCACTCTCTCTATGTCTCTCTCTCTTTCTGACTCTCTCTCTTATCTCTCTCTCTCCCCATCTCTCTGCTTCTGTAACTCTCTCTCTCTCTCTCTCTCTCTCTCTCTCTCTCTCTCTCTCTCTCTCTCTCTGTCTGTTACACTGTATCTCTCTTTGTATCGGTCTCTCTCTCCCTTTCTCTCTTTCTCTCTCTCTCTATCTCTCCCTGTCTCTATCTCTCTCTCTGTCTCTCTCTCTCCCTCCCCCTCTCTCTTTCTCTCTGTATTGAGTTTGTAATGAGAAGTTGGGAGGTCACGTTGCAGTTGTACAAGACGTTGGTGAGGCTGCATTTAGAGCATTGGGTTCAGTTGTGGGCACCGTGTCACAGGAAAGATGTCGAGCTGGAAAGAGCGCGGAGAAGATTTACGAGGATGTTGCCGGGACTCGAGGAGCCTGAGCTACAGGGAGAGGTTGGGGCAGGGCTGGGACTCTATTCCTTGGAGCACAGGAGATGAGGGGTGATCTTATGGAGGTGTACAAAATCACCAGGGGAATAGATCGGGTAGACGCACAGAGTCTCTTGTCCTGAGATGAGGAATCGAAGACCCGAGGACATGTGTTCAAGGTGAGTGAGGCGGGGGTGGGAAAAAATTGAATAGGAAACTGAGGAGCAACACAGTGGGTGTATGGAACGAGCTGCCGGAGGAGGTAGTTGAGGCTGAGACTATCGCAACACTAGTACAGGTAGTTGGGGCATGTTGGTCGGGGTGGGTCTAGTGTAGATGGGGCATGTTGGTCGGGGTGGGACTAGTGTAGATGGGGCATGTTGGTCGGGATGGGACCATCTTGGTGAACGGCTGCTAGCAGCAGCCGTCCGTCTTAAATTCGTTTTTTTTTAAGTTTTTAGTGAGTCCTGTTTTTTTGTTTGTAGGGGATATGGTCTTTTAATGTGGGGGGGTAGGTGTTACTTTATTTATAGGTCCCTACCTGGTCGGTGTGGCAGCCTTTTTTCCGGGCTGCCCGTCGACCCGTCGTCGTGGCCTACCAGCGGGCTTGGAGCGCCGTTTCTTGGCGGGAACCACCCAGCACCTCGGCCTGCGTGGCGGCACTGCATTGGAGCGCTGGAGCGGAGCGGAGCGGGCGATGCCTTGCCTGGGTCGCCGCGCTGGAGCTCTGGCGAGCTGGACCGCCGTGAGCAACATCTCCGGGCTGCGGGTTTGCGGAGCGGAGAGGCGGCGTGCGTAGAGGCGGCAAGGCGGCAGTGAGGAGAGCGGTCGCCGACTTTTTCATCTGGAGCCTAGGAGCGCCAAACCGGCGCGGCCTTGTCGGCTTCGGCAGCCGCGGGCTCCAACCAAGAAGCGGCCGTTCCAAGTGGCCCAGCCGCCGAAAGGACTCTCCCGACGCCGGGGCAAGACCACCCGGTGAGAACGGCCAGGGACATCGGGCCTCCGTAGAGGCAATTGCGGTGGCCCCAATAGGCCTGACTTTGGGGTGAACAAGGGGTGGGGACTGGACATTGTGCCTTCCTCCACAGTGCTATCCACTGTGGGGGGATGATTTTTTTTGTCTAACTGTAGTCTTGTAGGTCTGTGTCCAAGATGGCTGCCGTGAAGGGAGAGTGGACGCTGGCACGAATTGGTTGCCGCTGCTCTCTCTTCACACTGTGTTTTTGATTTTCTGTTTTTGGATTGAATTCTGTTTTTAATTTGTGTCATTGTGATGTCTTTAATTACTTGTTTTACTCCGATTATATGTTTTTATTCCGATTACTATGTAAGGTGTCCTTGAGATTTTGTATGAAAGGCACCCATTAAATATAAAATTTATTATAGTGTAGATGGGGCATGTTGGTCGGGATGGGACTAGTGTAGATGGGGCATGTTGGTCGGGGTGGGTCTAGTATAGATGGGGCATGTTGGTCGGGGTAGGACTAGTGTAGATGGGGCATGTTGGTCGTGGTGGGACTAGTGTAGATGGGGATGTTGGTCGGGGTGGGACTAGTGTAGATAGGGCATGTTGGTCAGGGTGGGACTAGTGTAGATGGGGCATGTTGGTCGGGGTGGGACTAGTATAGATGGGGCATGTTGGTCGGGTGGGACTAGTGTAGATGGGGCATGTTGGTCGTTGTGGGACTAGTGTAGATGGGGCATGTTGGTTGGGGTGGGACTAGTATAGATGGGGCATGTTGGTCGGGTGGGACTACTGTAGATGGGGCATGTTGGTCGGGGTGGGACTAGTGTAGATGGGGCATGTTGGTTGGGGTGGGACTAGTATAGATGGGGCATGTTGGTCGGGGTGGGACTAGTGTAGGTGGGGCATGTTGGTCGGGGTGGGACTAGTGTAGATGGGGCATGTTGGTCGGGGTGGGACTAGTGTAGATGGGGCATGTTGGTCGGGTGGGACTAGTGTAGATGGGGCATGTTGTCCTCTGGCATGGTGTGGGCAAGTTGGGCTGAAGGGCCTGTTTTTGTGCGCTCTCTCTCTCTCTCCCCCTCTCTGTCTGTGTCCCGCTCTGTCTCTTTCTCTCGCTCTCTCTCTCTCTGTCTCTCTCTATCTTTCTCTATCTCTCATTTTACCATCTCTCCCTCTGACTCTCCATCTATCTCTCTATCTCTCTCTCTCTGTCTGTCTCTGTGTCTCTTAATGTCTCACTATCTCTCTCTCTCTCTCTCTCTCTCTCTCTCTCCATCTCTCTCTCTATCTGTTTCTTTCGTTCTCTCTCTGTCTCTCTCTCCGTCTCTGTCTCTCTCTCAGTCTTGCTCTCTCTCTCTCTCTGTCCCACTATGTCAATCTCTCACTCTCTCTCTCTGTGTGTCCCTGTCTGTTTCTCTGTATCTCTCTTTGTATCGGTCTCTCTCTCTGTCTCTCTCTCTGTCTCTCTCTGTCTCTCTCTGTCTCTCTCTCTCGTCTCTCTCTCTCGCTCTGTCTCTCTCTCTCTCTCTGTCTCTCTCTCTGTCTCTCTCTCTGTCTCTCTCTATCTGTCTCTCTCTGTTTCTCTCTCCCTCTCTCTCTCTCTGTCCCTCTGTCACTATCTCTCTCTCCCTCCCTCTCTCTCTCTCTCTCTCTCTCTGTATTGAGTCTAGAAGTTGGGAGGTCACGTTGCAGTTGTACAAGACGTTGGTGAGGCTGCATTTAGAGCATTGTGTTCAGTTGTGGGCACCGTGTTACAGGAAAGATGTCGAGCTGGAAAGAGCGCGGATAAGATTTACGAGGATGTTGCCGGGACTCGAGGGGCCTGAGCTACAGGGAGAGGTTGGGGCAGGCTGGGACTCTATTCCTTGGAGCACAGGAGATGAGGGGTGATCTTATAGAGGTGTACAAAATCACCAGAGGAATAGATCAGGTAGACGCACATAGTCTCTTGCCTTGAGTAGGGGAATCGAAGACCCGAGGACATGTGTTAAAGGTGAGTGAGGAGGGGGTGGGAAATATTGAATAGAAATCTGAGGGGCAACACTCATTGGGTGTATGGAACGAGCTGCCGGAGGAGTTAGTTGAGGCTAGGACTATCGCAACACCAGGACAGGTACATGGATAGGACATGTTTGGTGGGATATGGGCTAAACGCTGGCAGGTGGTTCTTGTATAGATGGGGCATGTTGGTCGGGGTGGGACTAGTGTAGAAGGGGCATGTTGGTCAGGGTGGAACTAGTGTAGATGGGGCATGTTGGTCGGGGTGGGACTAGTGTAGTGGGGCACGTTGGTCGGGGTGGGACTAGTGTAGATGGGGCATGTTGGTCGGGTGGGACTAGTGTAGATGGGGCATGTTGGTTGGGGTGGGACTAGTGTAGATGGGGCATGTTGTCCTCTGGCATGGTGTGGGCAAGTTGGGCTGAAGGGCCTGTTTTTGTGCGCTCTCTCTCTCTCTCTCTCCCCCTCTCTGTCTGTGTCCCGCTCTGTCTATTTCTCTCGCTCTCTCTCTGTCTCTGTGTCTCTTAATGTCTCTCTCTCTCTCTCTCTCTCTCTCTCTCTCTCTCTCTCTCTCTCTCTCTCTCTCTCTCTCTCTCTCTCTCTGTCTCTCCCTCACTCTCTTTCTCACTCTGTCTCATTCTCTCTCTCTCTCTGTGTATATACCTCTCTGTCTCTCTATCTCTGTCTCTCTATTTCGCTCTGCTGCTCTCTCTCTCTCTCTCTCTTTCTCTGTCTCCATCTCTCTCTCTATCTGTTTCTCTTTCGTTCTCTCTCTGTCTCTCTCTCCGTCTCTGTCTCTCTCTCCGTCTCGCTCTCTCTCTCTCTCTGTCCCACTATGTCAATCTCTCTCTCTCTCTCTCTCTGTGTCCCTGTCTGTTTCTCTGTATCTCTCTTTGTATCGGTCTCTCTCTCTGTCTCTCTCTCTGTCTCTCTCTCTGTCTCTCTCTCTCGTCTCTCTCTCTCTCTCTCTCTCTCTCTCTCTCTCTCTCTCTCTCTCTCTCTCTCTGTCTCTCTCTCTGTCTCTCTCTCTGTCTCTCTGTCTCTCTCTCTCTGTCTCTCTCTGTTTCTCTCTCCCTCTCTCTCTCTCTGTCCCTCTGTCACTATCTCTCTCTCTCTCTGTCTCTCTCTCTGTCTCTCTCTGTATTGAGTCTAGAAGTTGGGAGGTCACGTTGCAGTTGTACAAGACGTTGGTGAGGCTGCATTTAGAGCATTGTGTTCAGTTGTGGGCACCGTGTTACAGGAAAGATGTCGAGCTGGAAAGGGCGCGGAGAAGTTTTACGAGGATGTTGCCGGGACTCGAGGGGCCTGAGCTACAGGGAGAGGTTGGGGCAGGGCTGGGACTCTATTCCTTGGAGCACAGGAGATGAAGGGTGATCTTATAGAGGTGTACAAAATCACCAGAGGAATAGATCAGGTAGACGCACATAGTCTCTTGCCTTGAGTAGGGGAATCGAAGACCCGAGGACATGTGTTCAAGGTGAGTGAGGAGGGGGTGGGAAATATTGAATAGAAATCTGAGGGGCAACACTCATTGGGTGTATGGTACGAGCTGTCGGAGGAGGTAGTTGAGGCTAGGACTATCGCAACACCAGGACAGGTACATGGATAGGACATGTTTGGTGGGATATGGGCTAAACGCTGGCAGGTGGTTCTTGTATAGATGGGGCATGTTGGTCGGGGTGGGACTAGTGTAGATGGGGCATGTTGGTCGGGGTGGGACAAGTGTAGATGGGGCATGTTGGTCGGGGTGGGACTAGTGTAGATGGGGCATGTTGGTCGGGGTGGGACTAGTGTAGATGGGGCATGTTGGTCGGGGTGGGACTAGTGTAGATGGGGCATGTTGGTCGGGGTGGGACTAGTGTAGATGGGGCATGTTGGTCGGGGTGGGACTAGTGTAGATGGGGCATGTTGGTCGGGGTGGGACTAGTGACGATGGGGCATGTTGGTCAGGGTGGAACTAGTGTAGATGGGGCATGTTGGTGTGGGGTGGGACTAGTGTAGTGGGGCATGTTGGTCGGGGTGGGACTAGTGTAGATGGGGCATGTTGGTCGGGGTGGGACTAGTGTAGATGGGGCATGTTAGTCGGGGTGGGACTAGTGTAGTGGGGCATGTTGGTCGGGGTGGAACTAGTGTAGATGGGGCATGTTGGTCGGGGTGGGACTAGTGTAGTGGGGCATGTTGGTCGAGGTGGAACTAGTGTAGATGGGGCATGTTGGTCGGGGTGGGACTAGTGTAGATGGGGCATGTTAGTCGGGGTGGGATTGGTGTAGATGGGGCATGTTGGTTTGGGTGGGACTGGTGTAGATGGGGATGTTGGTCGGGGTGGGACTAGTGTAGATGGGGCATGTTAGTCGGGGTGGGGCTAGTGTAGATGGGGCATGTTGGTCGGGTTGGGACTAGTGTAGATGGGGCACGTTGGTCGTGGTGGGACTAGTGTAGATGGGGCATGTTGGTCGGGGTGGGCCTAGTGTCGATGGGGCATGTTGGTCGGGGTGGGCCTAGTGTCGATGGGGCATTTTGGCCGGGGTGGGACTAGTGTAGATGGGGCATGTTGGTCGGGGTGGGCCTAGTGTCGATGGGGCATGTTGGTCGGGGTGGGCCTAGTGTCGATGGGGCATGTTGGTCGGGGTGGGACTAGTGTAGATGGGGCATGTTGGTCGGGGTGGGCCTAGTGTCGATGGGGCATGTTGGTCGGGGTGGGACTAGTGTCGATGGGGCGTTGGTCGGGATGGGCCTAGTGTCGATGGGGCATTTTGGCCGGGGTGGGACTAGTGTAGATGGGGCATGTTGGTCGGGGTGGGCCTAGTGTCGATGGGGCATTTTGGCCGGTGTGGGCAAGTTGGGTCGAAGGGCTTGTTACCGCACTGTATCTCTCTCTCTCTCTCTCTGTCTGTCTCTGTGTCTCTCTCTGTCTCTTTCTCTCTCATTCTGTCTGTCCGTCTCTCTCTCTCTCCCCCCACACTGACGTCACAACAGCTTCTAATTTTCAGCCGGTTTCCTTTACTGTGTCTCAATCTGTCTCTCTGTCTGTCTCTGTCTGTCTCTTTCTCTCTCTCCGTCTCCATCTCTCTCTGTCTCTCTCTCTCTCTCTTCATGTGTCTCTCTGTCTCGCCCTCTCACACTCTGTCTCTCTGTCTCTCTCTGTCTGTCTGTCTCTCTGTCTCTCTGTCCCTCTCTCTCTCTCTCTCTCCCTCTCTCCCTCTCTGTCCCTCTCCCTCTCTCTCCTTCTCTCTGTCCCTCTCTACCTCACTCTCCCTCACTCTCACTCTCTCTGTCTCTCTCTCTCTCTCTCTCTCTCTCACATTCTCTCTGGGACAGAGGATTTGGGTGAACATAGACCCATTCCTGCCAACCGTGGGCCTAACTGCAGATAGATACATAACGTACTCAACACATAGGACAGGAAAGAGAAATGATCTGCAAATAGAAACGCCATTGGCCAGGACAGATATTTATAAGGACAAGCTCTTTGTAAGAACCGCAATGGAATGGAATAAACGAGACAACAATGTCGTCTAAATGTTTAAGAAGGAACTGCAGATGCTGGAAAATCGAAGGTAGACACAAAATGCTGGAGTAACTCAGCGGCTGAAGCAGCATCTATGGAGCGAAGGAAATAGGTGACGATTCGGGTCGTGACCCTTCTTCAGACTCAAGAACCATTTCCTTCACTCCATAGATGCTGCCTCACACGTTGAGTTTCTCCAGCATTTTTGTCTAACAACAAGTCAAATCACCTTCACTGGACAATAGACAACAGGTGCAGGAGGAGGCCATTCGGCCCTTCGAGTCAGCACCGTCATTCAATGGCTGATCATCCCCAATCAGTACCTCGTTCCTGCCTTCTCCCCATATCCGCTGACTCCGCTATCTTTAAGAGCCCTATCTAGCTCTCTCTTGAAAAAAAACATCCAGAGAACCGGCCTCCGCCGCCTTCTGAGGCAGAAAATCCCACAGACTCACAACTCTCTGGGTGGAAAAGTTTCTCCTCATCTCGATCCTAAATGGCCACAGATTCACAACTCTCTGGGTGGAAAAGTTTCTCCTCATCTCACTTCTTTTTTACACAGAGTGGTGAATCTGTGGAATTCTCTGCCACAGAAGGTAGTTGAGGCTAGTTCATTGGCTATATTTAAGAGGGAGTTAGATGTGGCCCTTGTGGCTAAAGGGATCAGGGGGTATGGAGAGAAGGCAGGAATGGGATACTGAGTTGGATGATCAGCCATGATCATATCGAATGGCGGTGCAGGCTCGAAGGGCCGAAGGGCCTACTCCGGCACCTATTTTCTATGTTTCTAAATGGCCACAGATTCACAACTCTCTGGGTGGAAAACTTTCACCTCATCTCAGTCCTAAATGGCCAGATTAATAACTCTCTGGGTGCAAAGGTTTCTCCTCAGCTCCGTTCTAAATGGCCAACGCCTTATTCTTAAACTGTGGCCCGTGTTTCTGGACTCCCCCAACATCGGGAACATGTTTCCTGCCTCTAGCGTGTCCAAACCCTTAACAATCTTATATGTTTCAATAAGATCCGCTCTCATCCTTCAAAATTCCAGTGTACAAGCCCAGCCGCTCCATTCTCTCAGCATATGACAGTCCTGCCAACCCGGGAATTAACCTGGTGAACCTACGCTGGGCTCCCTCAATAGCAAGAATGTCCTTCCTCAAATTAGGGGACCAAAACTGTACACAATACTCCAGGTGTGGTCTCACCAGGGCCCTGTACAACTGCAGAAGGACATGTTTGCCCCTAGACTCAACTCCTCTTGTTATGAAGGCCAACAGGCCAAAACTGCACACAATAGTACAGCAGGTGTGGTCTCACCAGGGATGGAGGGAGAGGGAGAGAGAGAGGGGGAACCGCCTGCCAGTGCGTGTGCATGCTCCCCGTGCTGCATTAAAGGGAATGCATGCATCACTGGCTGCATTACTGCCTCCCGCGCTGCATTATGGAGCTTTTACCCTCACCTGACCTTCACAGCTGCATTCCCGCACCGTTGAGTGACGAACCTGATGTCCACAAAGGCGCTTCCGGCGGGAGGGGGGACGCTTTAGCGCGGCGCACCTGCGCTGGCAAAGCGGGACGGCGGGTCTAATGTGTCCGGGTGGAGGGCGAATAGCCGAATATTGGTTCCGGGTGGATTTTCGGTGCATTGCGAGTGGGATTGAGAAGAAAAAGGACGGGGAGTAGGAGTGAGGGAAGGAGAGGGAGAGAGAGAGAGAGAGAGAGGGGGGGGAGAGGGAGGGAATGATTGGGGGAGAAAGTTTGGGAGAGTTTTGAAAAGTTTTCAGAAACATTTTACGACGTTTTGGAGAAAGAGAGAGAGAGAGAGAGAGAGAGTAGATTATTATCTGAATGGTGGCCGATTAGGAAAAGGGGAGATGCAATGAGACCTGGGTGTCATGGTACACCCGTCATTCAAAGTGGGCATGCAGGTGCAGCAGGCAGTGAAGAAGGCGAATGGTATGTTAGCATTCATAGCAAAAGGATTTGAGTATAGGAGCAGGGAGGTTCTACTGCAGTTGTACACGGTCTTGGTGAGACCACACCTGGAGTATTGCGTACAGTTTTGGTCTCCGAATCTGAGGAAATACATTCTTGCCATAGAGGGAGTACAGAGAAGGTTCACCAGACTGATTCCTGGGATGTCAGGACTTTCATATGAAGAAAGACTGGATAGACTCGGCTTGTACTCGCTAGAATTTAGAAGATTGACGGGGGATCTTATAGAAACTTACAAAATTCTTAAGGGGTTGGACAGGCTAGATGCAGGAAGATTGTTCCCGATGTTGGGGAAGTCCAGAACAAGGGATCACAGTTTAAGGATAAGGGGGAAATCTTTTAGGACCGAGATGAGGAAAACATTTTTCACACAGAGAGTGGTGAATCTCTGGAATTCTCTCCCGCAGAAGGTAGTTGAGGCCAGTTCATTGGCTATATTTAAGAGGGAGTTAGATGTGGCCCTTGTGGCTAAAGGGATCAGGGGGTATGGAGAGAAGGTAGGTACAGGATACTGAGTTGGATGATCAGCCATGGTCATATTGAATGGCGGTGCAGGCTCGAAGGGCCGAATGGCCTATTCCTGCACCTATTCTCTATGTTTCTATAACAAGAGGAGTTGAGTATAGGAGCAAAGAGGTCCTTCTGCAGTTGTACAGGGCCCTGGTGAGACTATACCTGGAGTATTGTGCGCAGTTTTGGCCCGTTGGCCTTCATAGCAAGAGTAGTTGAGTCAAGGAGCAGAACTCCTGCAGTTGCACAGGGCCCTGGTGAGACCACACCTGGAGTATCATATGCAGTTTAGGCCTGTTGGCCTTCATAACAAGATGGGTTGAGTACAGGAGCAAAGAGGTCCTTCTGCAGTTGTACAGGGCCCTGGTGAGACCACGGCTGGAGTATTCTGTGCCCGATAATATGAGGTGGCCTCATTCTGGTAATGGAGGAGGCCCAGGACAGAAAGGTCAGTATGGGAATGGGAAGAGGAGATAAAATGGTTAAGGAACTTGGAGATCTAACTGGCCTCGGTGTACCAAATGTATGTATTTGACAAAATGGTTCTCAGTCTACGTTTGGTCTTGGCGAAGAAGTAAAAGAGGCCACATCAGGGGCACAGAATGCAGTAACCATATAACCATATAACAATTACAGCACGGAAACAGGCCATCTCGGCCCTACAAGTCCGCGCCGAACAATTTTTTTCCCTTAGTCCCACCTGCCTGCACTCATACCATAACCATCCATTCCCTTCTCATCCATATGCCTATCCAATTTATTCTTAAATGATACCAACGAACCTGCCGCCACCACTTCCACTGGAAGCTCATTCCACACCGCTACCACTCTCTGAGTAAAGAAGTTCCCCCTCATGTTACCCCTAAACTTCTGTCCCTTAATTCTGAAGTCATGTCCTCTAGTTTGAATCTTCCCTATTCTCAAAGGGAAAAGCTTGATCACATCAACTCTGTCTATCCCTCTCATCATTTTAAAGACCTCTATCAAGTCCCCCCTTAACCTTCTGCGCTCCAGAGAATAAAGACCTAACTTATTCAACCTATCTCTGTAACTTAGTTGTTGAAACCCAGGCAACATTCTAGTAAATCTCCTCTGTACTCTCTCTATTTTGTTGACATCCTTCCTATAATTGGGCGACCAAAATTGTACACCATACTCCAGATTTGGTCTCACCAATGCCTTGTACAATTTTAACATTACATCCCAGCTTCTATACTCAATGCTCTGATTTATAAAGGCTAGCATACCAAAAGCTTTCTTTACCACCCTATCTATATGAGATTCCACCTTCAAGGAACTATGCACGGTTATTCCCAGATCCCTCTGTTCAACTGTATTCTTCAATTCCCTACCATTTATCATGTACGTCCTATTTTGATTTGTCCTGCCAAGGTGTAACACCTCACATTTATCAGCATTAAACTCCATCTGCCATCTTTCAGCCCATTTTTCCAAATGGCCTAAATCACTCTGTAGACTTTGGAAATCCTCTTCATTATCCACAACACCCCCTATCTTGGTATCATCTGCATACTTACTAATCCAATTTACCACCCCTTCATCCAGATCATTGATGTACATGACAAACAACAAAGGACCCAACACAGATCCCTGAGGCACCCCACTAGTCACCTGCCTCCAACCCGACAAACAGCCATCCACCATTACCCTCTGGCTTCTCCCATTCAGCCACTGCTGAATCCATCTTGCTATTCCTGCATTTATACCCAACAGTTTAACCTTCTTAACCAACCTTCCATGAGGAACCTTGTCAAAGGCCTTACTAAAGTCCATATAGACAACATCCACTGCTTTACCCTCGTCAATTTCCCTAGTAACCTCTTCAAAAAATTCAAGAAGATTAGTCAAACATGACCTTCCAGGCACAAATCCATGTTGACTGTTCCTAATCAGACCCTGTTTATCCAGATGCTTATATACATTATCTCTAAGTATCTTTTCCATTCATTTGCCCACCACTGAAGTCAAACTAACAGGTCTATAATTGCTAGGTTTACTCTTAGAACCCTTTTTAAACAATGGAACAACATGCGCAGTACGCCAATCCTCGGGGACTATTCCCGTTTCTAATGACATTTGAAATATTTCTGTCATAGCCCCGGCTATTTCTACATTAACTTCCCTCAATGTCCTAGGGAATATCCTGTCAGGACCTGGAGACTTATCCACTTTTATATTTTTCAAAAGTGTCAGTACTTCTTTTACTTTGAAACTCATAGTATCCATAACTACTCTACTCGTTTCCCTTACCTCACATAATTCAATATCCTTCTCCTTGGTGAATACCGAAGAAAAGAAATTGTTCAATATCTCCCCCATCTCTTTTGGCTCTGCAGATAGCTGCCCACTCTGTTTCTCCAGTGGACCAATTTTATCCCTCGTTATCCTTTTGCTATTAATATAGCTGTAGAAACCCATTGGATTTACTTTCACCTTGCTTGCCAAAGCAACCTCATATCTTCTTTTAGCTTTTCTAATTTCTTTCTTAAGATTCTTTTTTACATTCCTTATACTCCACAAGCACCTCATTTACTTCATGCTGCCTATAATTATTGTAGATCTCCCTCTTTTTCCGAACAAGATGTCCAATTTCCCTTGAAAACCAGGGCTCTTTCCAATTTTTACTGTTTCCTTTCAACCGAACAGGAACATAAGGATTCTGTACTCTTAAAATTTCCCCTTTAAATGTCCACCATTTCTCTTCTACATCTTTCCCATAAAACAAAATGTCCCAGTCCACTCGTTTTAAATCATCTCGCATCTCATCAAAGTTAGCCTTTCTCCAATCAAAAATCTCAACCCTAGGTCCAGTTCTGACCTTCTCCATAATTATATTGAAACTAATGGTATTGTGATCACTGGACCCGAAGTGCTCCCCAGCGCATACCTCCGCCACCTGTCCCGTCTCATTTCCTAACAGGAGGTCCAGCACTGCCCCTCCTCTAGTATGTACCTCTATGTATTGCTGCAAAAAACTATCCTGCACACATTTTACAAACTCCAAACCATCCAGCCCATTTACAGAATGTATTTCCCAGTCTATGTGTGGAAAGTTGAAATCTCCCACAATCACTACCTTGTGCTTACTACTAATATCTGCTATCTCCTTACATATTTGCTCTTCCAATTCTCGTTCCCCATTTGGCGGTCTATAATACACCCCTATAAGTGTTGCTACACCTTTCCCACTTCTCAGTTCCACCCAAATAGCCTCCCTAGATGAGCCCTCCAATCTATCCTGCCAAAGCACTGCTGTAATATCTTCCCTGACTAGCAATGCAACACCACCACCTCTTGCCCCTCCAATTCTATCACACCTGAAGCAACGAAATCCTGGAATATTTAGTTTCCAATCACAGCCCTCCTGCAACCATGTTTCACTGATCGCCACAACATCATACTTCCAGGTGTCTATCCAGACTCTAAGCTCATCCACCTTTCTTACAATGTTCCTAGCATTAAAATATGCACATTTAAGAAACCCCCCGTCTCTTCTTCTCTGTTTATTTCCTTTTTTTCTTTCTCCTCTTGTGTCCGAGTGCTTCCCTTTTCTGCTTCCTGCCTCCCATTCTGTCTACTAGCTTTCTCTATTTGAGTCCCTCGCCCCAACCATTCTAGTTTAAAGTCTCCCCAGTGACCTTTGCAAATTTCCCCGCCAGGATGTTGGTCCCCCTCGGGTTCAAGTGCAACCCATCCTTTCTGTACAGGTCCCACCTTCCCCAAAAGAAGTCCCAATGATCCAGAAACTTGAATCCCTGCCCTCTGCACCAGTCTTTCAGCCACGCATTTATCCTCCACCTCGCTCCATTCCTACTCTCACTGTCGCATGGTACAGGCAGTAATCCTGAGATTGTTACCTTTTTGGTCCTTTTCCTTAACTCTCCTCCCAACACCCTAAATCCTCCCTTCAAGACCTCTTCACTTTTTTTACCTATGTCATTTGTACCAATATGTACCACGACCTCAGGCTCCTCTCCCTCTGATTTCAGGATATCTTGGATGCGTTGAGACACGTCCGAGACCTTGGCACCAGGGAGGCAGACCACCATCCTGGTCTCCTGACTGCGTCCACAGAAACGCCTATCCGACCCCCTAACAATAGACTCCCCAATTACTATTGCCCTCTTCTTTTTTTCCCTACCTTTCGGAGCAACAGGGCCGGTCTCTGTGCTGAAGGCCCGTCCGCTGTTGCTACCCCCGGGTAGGCTGTCACCCCCATCCGTACTCAAACAGGAGTACTTATTTGCAAGGTGTACCGACATTGGAGTACTCCCTCGTTCCTGCCTCTGCCCCTTGCCCTTCCTTAGCGTGACCCACATGTCTCTCTCCCGTGGTTTTGGAGTGACCACCTCCCTATAACTCCCCTCTATGACCTCGTCACTCTCCCTGACCAGACAGAGGTCATCGAGCTGCTGCTCCAGGAACCTAATACGGTCCCTTAGGAGCCCCATCTCTCTGCACCTGGTGCAGATGTGGACGTCTGGAGGGCCATCCACCACCATGACCTCCCACATCTGACATCCAGAACAGTACACTGCTCTGACTGTCATTCTCTCGCCTTACCCTGGATCCGATACCAGTATAATACAATAGAAACTGCTGGGAGAAATCAGCAGGTATCTGACACAAACAGCTGCTCCCTCTTGCCCTTTAAACTGCACCTGAGGTTGCACCCAATCAGCTGCTTCCTCTAGTCTGCTTCCACCAATCAGCGGCTTCCACCAGAAACCCTCCCTATGAAGTGTGGAACGTTACGGGATTTGGTAAAAAAGCCCCGACCCTCCTCCACTGTCTCCAACGGTCCCGGGCCTCTGTGAAAACAAGCCCCGTGCCCGATTTAAGTACTCACCGCCCTGACCCTCCTCCGCTGTCTCCAACGGTCCCGGGCCTCTGTGAAAACAAGCCCCGTGCCCGATTTAAGTACTCACCGCCCTGACCCTCCTCCGCTGTCTCCAACGGTCCCGGGCCAGTAGAGGTTAGCGAAGGTGCATGTGACACCTCATCTCACCTGAAGGATATGGGATTCCTGAATGGATGTGAGGAAGTATAGGGATAAGTGTTCCATTTCCTCTGGTTCCTGGAGAAAGTACCTGGGGAGGGAGGTGATGGTTTGGGTGGGTCATCACCGCTGCTAATTTCCCATCCACAACTCCAACCGTATGGTCTCAGTCCCAAAATCCACAGATTGGACTGGCTTGGCTAACCCATTGTTTCTCACTGCTGCACTGAACTAATCTCCAAATACCTCGATTCCATCTCTCCCTAGATTCCCTCTCCGAGATCAAGCCCTCGAGTCCTGGCAACAACCTCGTAAATCCTCTCTGGACTCTTTCCAGCTTAATGACATCCCTGACCAAAATTGTACACAATGCTCTAAATGTAGGCTCATTAATGTCTTGCACAATCCCATTATAATATCTAACTTCTATACTCAACACCCTGACTGATGAAGCCCAATGTAACAAAAGTTTTCTTTACCACCCTAGCTACCTATGCTGGCTGCCACTTTCATGGAACCGTTTAGCTGTACTAGAAGCCCTCTGCTCTACATTTCCCAGAGCCCCACCATTCATCCTGCCCTGGTTAGACTTCACAATGCAAACCTCCCTCACAATTACCTGCATTAAGCTTCATTAGCCATTCTTCAGCCCACTTGCCCAGCTGATCAAGATCCAGCTGTCATTTTTGATGTACTCGCTAGAATTTAGAAGATTGAGGGGGGATCTTATAGAAAGAACAAAATTCTTAAGGGTTGGACAGGCTAGATGCAGGAAGATTGTTCCCGATGTTGGGGAAGTCCAGAACAAGGGGTCACAGTTTAAGGGTAAGGGGGAAATATTTTAGGACCAAGATGAGGAAAACATTTTTCACACAGAGAGTGGTGAATCTCTGGAATTCTCTGTCACAGAAAGTAGTTGAGGCCACAGTTCATTGGCTATATTTAAGAGGGAGTTAGATGTGGCCCTTGTGGCTAAAGGGATCAGGGGGTATGGAGAGAAGGCAGGTACGGGATACTGAGTTGGATGATCAGCCATGATCATATTGAATGGCGAATGGTGCAGGCCCGAAGGGCCGAATGGCCTACTCCTGCACCTATTTTCTATGTTTCTATGTTTCTATTACCACCTTCATTGAGTATGAAGCTGCTCACTTTAGTATCATCTGAAACCGTACTAATCATGCCTAGTACATTCCCGTCTAATGTACAAAAGCATGATTAGTAAGTTTGCAGAGGATGCATCTCCTGTGGCTGCAGGGAAAATATCGGGAAAGGTGGTCATTCGGGTGGGAAAGGATGAGTGAACCAAAGAGTTGCGGAGGGAGCAGTCTGGGCGGAAAGGTGTGGGGATGGGAAGTTGCAAAGTCTGGTGGAATTAAAAGCAAAGGACTAGGACAAGGGGAGCTTTATGCTTATTCCGTCTGTGGCCGGGGGGGGGGGGGGGGAGGGAATGAGAACTGAATTGCAGGGTATATATGGAGGAAGTATAGGAACAGGTATTACATCTCTTGCGGTTGCAGGGGAAAATACCTGAGAGGGGATGGTTTGGGTGGGAACGAAGGAGTGTGGAGGGAGCAGTGTCTGTGGATAAGGATGGGAAGAGGTGACTGGTAGTGGTGATATAGGCGGCTGAAATGACAGATGTGGAGGCAGGTGGTATGAAAGGTAAGGAGCAGGGTAACTCTATCCTTGTTCATTTGGGGAGAGGGGGAGTGAGTGTAGAACTACAGGACACGGGAGATACAGGTGAAGGATCCATATATACGTACGACAGCAGGGAGAACCATATTTGCTAAAGAAAGAGGATGTCCTCGAGTGGAAAGCCTCATCTTGAGAGCAGATGCAACAGAGATGGTGAAATTGAGCGTAGAGGATGGCATCGTTGCTAGAGGCAGGGTGGGATGATGTATAGTCGGTGGGAGTCAGTGTGTGTGTACAGTGGTTGATATCTGTCAATAATCTGTCCCTTGTAATGGAGACGGAGAGATCAAGACAGGGGAGAGCGATGTCAGAGATGTTCCGAGTGAATTTGAGGACGGGGTGGAAGTTACTGGGAAAGTGAATGAAATCAGCAAGTTGTGTATGGGTGCAGGAGGCAGGCAGGCAGCCCCGATGCAGTGGAGAGAGAGTGGAGAAGAAGTGTATGTTTGCAATAAGGACTGTTTGATTTTACTTCGGAGTCACATGAGTGACTACGTGAAGACCCCGCCAGCACGCATGCGCGTCATAGCGTCTCACGCAGTGCAACAGCGACGGGCGAGGGAACGAGCTCTCCCGCAATAGAGTTTAAAACGGACACTTCAGGTAAAACTTATTCTGAGGTCGTTATTGCCAATCCCTTGTTGTGTTATGTGCTTCTACAGAACATGGACAAGGGTAGGAAACCAAAGAAGGTCGCACCCCGTCTGACTGTGATGGCCCAGGAGGGTTCCAGCAGTTTGGCGACCGGCAGCACCTGGACCGCACTCGCTGTGGTCTACAGTCACCGACGCAATGTCTGTAGACCCGAGCCCAACGCTGCAAGCTGCTCAGCTCGAACCACCGCAGCGGGTTGGAGGCAAGGCGAAGCAGAAGTCGGTCCGGCCAATAGACTCGGACGAGTCCGGTCAGGAAGACGCGCTGCCCGAGAGCAGCAAAGTTTATCCCACATGGAGCGGTTGATGGAGCAGATGCTCCAGCGGGACTTGCTCCGGGAGATGGAGCAAGCCCGCCATGGGAGTGCACGCACACCCACAACAGCACCGTATACGGCGCTGTCCATCGCATCTCCCTCGACAGAGGGGAGCGTTGGGGGCCAGGGCTGGGCTGGCATAGAAGAGGGGTCCGTGGCTCAAGACACCAGCAGTGTGCTGGGGTTGCAGGACCAGGAAGAGCTGCTGGGAGTGGTCAACCGGTACGCGGTAACACCACGAGCGGGACAGCCGTTGCAGTCGAAACTGGCGGCCAGTATAGACTACCTGTCATTCAACCCGCTACAGGAACAGGTAGTCAATGAGGCTATGGACAGATACACGCCTCCGGAGAACTGCATCTCACTCAATGTACTGGCCGTTAACAGACAAATCTGGGGGTACATTGGATTGGGCATACGGACCCTGGAGGTGAAGCTCCAGAAAATCTTAAAGCTCCTGACGTCAGCTATCACGTCCTATGCTCGCTCAGTTGATGGGGTCGAAATGACCGATAATCAGCAGGACACTCTGGCTCTACTGTGTAGCACACAGTATGAGATAAACAGCCTGCAGAAGGATGCCATCAGACCTGCCCTCAATCCCAAATTTGCAGGATTGTGCAAATCTGCAACTGCACAACCACACATCTTGCTGTTTGGGAAGGATTTGGCGAAACAAGTTAAAGATCTGGATGAGGAGTCGAAAGCACTTGGACTCATGAGGGCAGGCCCAGGAACGAGGAAAGCCACACAACCCAGGCGGCAGCACCCCTATGCTTCCACGAGCAGGCGTCAACACCAGGGTGCTGGTCAAAGCATGGGGGCCGCACATCATCCCCGGAGGTCTTTTTTAGGCCAGGGCCTAGAGCGGACCCCATGGAAGATGCGCCAACCCCACACACCGACACCTCGACCGACAAAGAAACAGAAACCCAGGAAATGAACACACTACCGGTAACCATGGAGGTAGGTGGGTCTTGTTCCTTACAGAACATAAAAGGTGCAGGGCCTGCAGGTGGAAGGTTACACCTGTTTTTGGAAGCATGGAGGACTATCACTCTTGATAAATATATACTACAAAGTATTCAGGGATACAAAATTGAATTCATCCAAAAAGGTATGCCACCAGTTCAACATGTACCTCACAGGGAGTTTGCACTCTCACAAAGGGAAAAATACGAGGGACATGCTGAACTGGTGAGGTGACATACAAAATCAGTCATAGAGAAAACAGAACATGACTCATTGGAATTTGTATCAAATATTTTTACAAAAACCAAGAAAGATGGTGGGTGTCGCATCATCATGGACTTGACAACACTGAATGCTTTTGTCAGGTATATACATTTCAAAATGGAAACATTTGTTACTGCCAAACAATTAATCTCCAGAGGATACTTCATGGCATGCATCGATTTGAATGATGCATACTATTCAGTACCCATTCATAAGGATCATCGTAGATACCTAAAGTTTAACTGGATGGGGCAACAATGGCAGTATAAAGCGTCGCCTAATGGGTTAACATCAGCCCCAAGACTGTTTACCAAGATATTAAAACCGGCCTTGGCAATACTAAGAAAACAAAAACATATTGCCATGGCATATCTTGATGATATTTTGATAGTGGGTAAAACCCTGCAATTAGCTAAATCAGCGGTATTAGTTACCAAGCATTTGTTTGAAACTCTGGGGTTTGTCATACATCCAGATAAATCTAAGTTGACGCCATCCACAACTATGGACTGTCTGGCAATCACAATTAACTCTGTCCACATGTCTGTGCCGTTGCCAAAAGACAAAGCAGCAGAATTGGTGCAAGCCTGCAACAAATTGATAGGTACTAATCAACCATCTATTCGACAGGTGGCAAGAGTAATTGGGAAACTTGTAGCAGCATTTCCAGTTACTCAACTTGGACCTTTGCATTACCAAAACTTACAAAGGGCAAATGTGCAAGCGTTAAAACAACATGCAGGTCATTTTGATCGACCCGTGCAATTACCAGCGAAAGCAATTTCAGAGTTACAATGGTGGAAAGAAAACGTTTGGCATAGTTCCAGCCCCATCGTTATCAGTAACCCAGCAATCACGATACAAACGGATGTCAGTGCGCCGGGTTGGGGAGCAACTAACATTATATCCAGTAATGGTGGCAGATGGAACATACAAGAATCATCACTACTACAGACACTGGGTATAAATTATTTAGAAATGTTGGGTGCGTTTTATGGGCTAAAAGCTTACTGTTCAGCTATGCACCATTTGCCTGTCCGCCTATAAATTGACAACACCACAGTGGTGGCTTATATTAACCATATGGGTGGATCGATATCGTATGACGATCTGGTCAACACAATCTGGCAATGGTGTGTCGACAGACATATTTGGCTATCAGAAACTTACCTACCAGGTAAGCTCAATACGTTGGCAGACACCAGGTCACAAAAATTTAATGACAACACCGAATGGATTTTGTACCCTAAAGTATTTGCTGAAATGACAAAGCGATATGGAACACCTGATATCGATCTCTTTTCATCCCGACTGAATCACCAGTTATCAACATATGTCGCTTGGGAACCAGACCCTGAGGCAGCTGCGATAGACGCTTTCTCGCTGAATTGGGGAAATTTGTTTTTCTATGCCTTCCCCCCCTTCTGCCTCATCAGTCGGGTCCTACGCAAAATACAAATGGACTCAGCTTCAGGTATTTTGGTAGTACCCAACTGGCCTACACAGCCATGGTTCAATGTGGTCCTCGACATGGTCACTGAACCACTCATGACCATTTCCAAAAGACCAGATCTGTTGGTCCATCCTGTTACGGGCGAATGTCATCTGTGCCATGACAGGATAAATCTGTTGGTTTGCAGAATTTAAAAATGCCTCTATTGGATCTGGGATTATCGGACAGGACCATGTACATGATCACTGCAGCCTACCGACAATCGGCCAAGAAGCAGTACCTCTCCAGCATACGGAAGTGGGAAGCGTACTCAAGGACTGGGGTAGCATACAGAACAGCTACAATTACGAACGTCCTGGAGTTCCTATCCAGCCTTCATCTCGATGAAGGACTGTGTTATAGCACAATTAACAGTGCCAGGAGTGCTCTGTCAGCCTATCTATGGCAGGCACCAGGACAGCAGTCCATAGGATCACACCCGCTGGTGGCCAAGCTAATGAGGGGGTATTTATAATACCAATTCCCCTAGACCAAGGTACACCCAAATCTGGGACGTCAGTGTCGTCCTGTCATTACTAATGGGTTGGTCACCAGCCTGATCCCTGTCTCTGGAACAGCTCACCCTTAAAACTGTTATGCTGATGGCCTTAGTCTCAGCCCAAAGGGTCCAGTCCCTATACTATCTGGACTGGACCCTTTGGGCTGGACAATATGGTAACATCATCTGACCAGATAACATTCAGAATCTTGGAGCTGGTCATGCAGAACAGACCGGGAACTTCGGGACTGACGATGGAATTCCGGGCGTACCCACCTGACCCCCGTTTGTGTGTCACATCACATCTACTGCTATATCTTAGCTCAACTAAAGCCTTAAGAAGGAGCGAAATGGCACTATGGATTAGCTTCAAACAGCCACATGGTCGGGTGTTAGTACAAACCATCTCAAGATGGCTCAGACCGGTTCTGGGAGCTGCTGGGATGGATACTGACGATTTTGAATCTCACCCCACTAGGGCAGCAGCAACATCGGCGGCCAGAAATATGGAGGTACCAATGGACCATATTCTGGAAACAGCAGGATGGTCTACGGAAAGGACTTCCCAAATATTTTATAACAAGCCGATTGCCAAACCTGCAGTGTTTGCAGAAAGAATTTTAAGTTCTACAAATATATAATTTAGCCCGGGGGAGCATTATTTCTTTGTTTTAAAAAATAAATAAATATTGTTATTATTTTTAAAACATTGATTCATGTTTAATTACGATACCATACTTCCTCCCTTGGATGACTTCGGCAGTGAGTGAAGCATGGACTGTTACATGGCTTGAAATCACAGAGCTTTAAAATCTTCACGTAGTCACTCACGTGACTCCGAAGTAAAATAGTAAGATTAAACGAGAATTTACCAGTTTGAAGTTGATCTTTATTTTATGAGGAGTTACGATGAGGGATTACGTGCCCTCCGCTCCCGCCCTCAATTATAAAGGTCAACTGGTATCCTAGTTCTTCTTATCTTACTATGTTTATTTCAATTATTATTTCTGTGATTCCACACCGCTGCTTTGAAGAAAAAGCGCATGCGTGCTGGCAGGGTCTTCACGTAATCCCTCATCATAACTCCTCATAAAATAAAGATCAAACTTCAAACTGGTAAGTTCTCGTTTAATCATACCATTATAACCAATGAAAAGAAATGCATTGCTGGGACTAAGGAGCTGCCCATGGTTACACCTTTAACTTGAAGAAAGTAAAAGGAGTCAAAAGGAAAGATGTTGAGAGTGAGGACAAGATCCACCAGGTGGAGGAGAGTGTTAACAGATGGGAACTGAATGGGTCTCTGGAGGAGGAACGCGAGGGCTCCAAGACTTTCCCAGTGAGGAATAGAATTATAAAGGAACTGAAGGTCCATGGTGATGATGAGGGAATGGGGGCCTAGGATTTGAAAGTTATTGATGTGTGGAAGAGTGTGAGAGGTATCTCAGATGTAGCTCAGAAGGGAGGGGGCAGGGGAGAGGGGGGATTTGGGAAGGAGATAGTAAGGAGCAGTACAGGGCTGAGGAAATACAAGGTTGGAATCTGTACAGGGGAGATTGCCCGAGGCAATGACACCCAAATCACCTCTTCCTCCAAGGTAGTTTCTCCTGCGACCGCAGGTGGTGCTATACCCCTCACTCACGTCCATCCAGGGACTCTGGATGCCCTTCCACTGCAGATTATATTATAATCCAGTTCCACATCTATATTACTAAAACTCTGATCTTGACCGCTTTTGGCCCACTGTGCTGCGATTTCCGACAGAACGCCGTCACATACGGCCGTCATTTTTGGCCACCTCGTTCAGAGCCCCACGTCTGCCTTACGGGTGTGGAGGATTTTTCCACATCGATGACAAATCAGAGAGATATTAATGTTTATTTTTTTAAATCACCATTCTCTCTGCTGCCCCTGCTGGAGGGAGGGGGAGGGACTATAAAACCAGGAAGTGGTGTGCCACACTCGGTCTCTGCAAGATGGATGAAGCCAAGGGTCACGTCTCTATGAGCTCTGAATATCACTGAACAAATATCTACACAACTGTGAGTCCCCTTAATGTGGTTTGAAAATGAAAATATTGTTTGTTTGAAGTAAAAAGGCACTGCATGCAAATGGTTGTTTGGGTGCTTTGGCTTGAAGTTGAAAGGCATTACTTACTGCAAATGGTGGCTTGGGTGCTTTGGCTTGAAGTTGAGAGGCACTACTTATTGCAAATGGCGGCTTGGGTACTTTGACTTAGTTAAAAGGCACTACTGCAAATGCACTTACTTCCTGTTTGCACTGTATGTTGATTTTAGATATAACACTACGACTTACGGCTGTGATTTTTGGCCATCTTACTCAGTCCCTGTCCGCCGGGCAGGTGCAGAGAATTCTTCCCATCAATTAAAAATAAAAGTGTTATTAGTGTTTTAAAAATGTTGAGAATATCTCTCCTGTCAATCACGCCCTGAAAGCCACACCTTTTCCGGTGGGAGGGGTTATAAAACCCGGAAGTGTAGGTGTGGCTCAGTCGCTGCATGATGGGGGAGGGAGAGGTCACAACTCTGTCTGAGCAGTGCATCAACTGAACACACTGAATGTCTACTGAGCTGTGACTTTGGTGTTTTGTGTGGTTTTATGGTGGTTTCACCCTGCATGAAATGGTATGAAGCTGCATTTGAATTTGGTGGCCTTTGACCCTGCTTGAAGTGGTAGGAAACTGCACTTGAATTTGGTGGCCTTGCACCCTGCTCATAGTGGTAAGAAACTGCACTTGAATTTGGTGGCCTTGCACCCTACTTGAAATGGTAGGAACATGGATTTGAATTTGGTGGCCTTGCATCCTGCTTGAAATGGAATGTAAAGGAATAGTCATGAGCCAACTGCCAGCCCACCAGCCGTGAGTGAGCTGCCAGCAGATCAGGCTTGCGGGATTGAGCTGCCACCCCCATACCAGCACTCCAGAAAGCCCCCCCACTGGCCACCAATATTGGAATTGGTGGAGAGGTGGAATATTGCGTCGGGGGACCAGCCCTCCCGTGTGAACATGGGACCCAACGGATCCCACTTAGTCTAGTTATATTATAAAGTTTAAAATATAAGACTATATAGGGTTTGGACAAGCTAGTGTCAGGAAACATGTTCCCAATGTTGGGGGAGTCCAGAAACAGGGGCCACATTTTCTTCTTCTTCTTTCGTGTGGCGTGCACAGCCTAAAGTTTGATCTTCCGTTTGTGCACGTCAAGTTGATTTGTATCAGTCGAAACAGGCCGGACTACGTGAAGGTTGCAATCTTTCACCCCAGGCCACACTTTAAGAATAAGGAGTATGCCATTTAGAACGAGATGAGGAAACACTTTTTCACACAGAGAGTTGTGAGTGTCTGGAATCCTCTGCCTCAGAGGAGGGTGGAGGCCGGTTCACTGGATACTTTCAAGATACTTGGTAGGGCTCTTCAAGATAGCGGAGTCAGGGGATATGGGGAGAAGGCAGGAACGGGATAGTGATTGTGGATGATCAGCCATGATCAGCCGAATGGCCTTTTCCTGCACATATTGTCTATTGAGGCAGGGGCTCACACGCACGTCATCCAACCCCATCCACCACACTGAGCCTCCCAATGTGGTCTCCTACCGTTGGCAAGAACAAGTGCAGATCGGACGACTGATCCACCGAATACATGCACTCAGTCGACCAAGGCCACCCAAATGTCATGGGTGCTGGTATCTTTGAACCCCCTTTTCCTTGAGTGACGCTCCAATCCTAGGCCATCTCCATCAATAAGAGTGAGGCCACACTCAAAAGTGGAAGAACACCTTATAATTTTTCGTTTCATCTGTCGATGTAAGTACTCAGTTAAAATGACATTAAAGTAAATACCGAAAACTGAATATATTCCACTTGGCTATTTTACAATCCAACAGCATGGACATTGAATCCTCCCATTTAGCTAAATGTGGATGAACACATTTCAGTACGAAAGGCACAACGTTAAAGATTAATGGACGGAATACCTGCCAATGATTGAACGGTTCACTTCCAGATGAGCACAAATGTAATCCAGGTATCACTGGTTACTCTCGCGCTTGCCAGCAATGGTGGCAATTACTGGCAAACATCCTGATTGAGATGTCCTGCAAAAAAGGATAAATGAGAAATATACCAAGTTAAAAGTTGAAGAATAACATTTTCTGATCATCACCAAAAGTACAAACTAATTGTACAAATCAAAATTCTTCTGAAAACAAGTCATTGAGTTTTTCCAATCAACTTACATCATATTGCAGGGTGTAAGTCATAGTTTGCAAAATATCTTTTGTATATTTAGCTCTAATGGCAATCACCATATTGTATTATTCTATGCATTATTTGGACTAATTCCATTTCTTAATGCTATATTAATTTAATTAGTATGATAATATATTGTTTTACAGTTTAGATAATGAAAGACTTTCCATTAAAAAAACGCAACTACACCGTGAGAATAGTCACACTAGGCTCTGCAAACCGGTTGTCTAATCTGTGATTGGGTTTTCATAAGGAGAAGGGAGGCACAGTGACACACTTGGTAGAGTAGCTGCCCCACAACGCCAGAGACCCAGGTTCGATCCTCGACTCCGCTCAGTTGACCTAAACCTACCTCATCTCCCAATTGCTAAACACTTTAATTCCCCCTCTCATTCCCATACTGACCTTTCTGGCCTGGGCCTCCTCCAATGTCAGAGTCAAGCCCAGCACGAATTGGAGGAACAGCACCACACATTTCGCTTGGGCAGCGGTATGAATATTGACTTCAAATAACCCTTGCTTTCCCTCTCTCTACATTCTTCCCCCTTCCAAATTCCAATGAGATCAGGAGCATTTCAAATGGCCATGCATGTGGATCAGATGCAGCCTGCATCGGCACGGAGCAGTGGAGCAACGGTGGAGGGCATCGACACGTTACCTGGTCAAGCTGACCCCTGCAACTCCAACCCACTGGCCATGCGTGTGGATCAGATGCAGCCTGCATCGGCACGGAGCAGCGGAGCGATGCAATGCTGAGGCTCTATAAGGATCTATAAGGACAGGTGCAATGCTGAGGCTCTAAAAGGCGCTGGTCAGCCCGCATTTGCAGTACTGTGAGCAAATTTGGACACCATATCTGAGGAAGGATGTGCTGGCTCTGGAGAGTGTCCAGAGGAGGTTTACAAGAATGATTCAGGAATGAGTGGGTTAGCACATGGTGAGCGTTTGACAGTACTGGGCCTCTACTCGCTGGAGTTTAGAAGGATGAGGGGATATCACATTGAAACTTACAGAATAATGAAAGGCATAGATAGAGTGAATGTGGAAAGGATTGGTGACCCTATTATTAATAATAATAATAATACATTTTATTTTTGGGCGCCTTTCAGATATCTCAAGGACACCTTACAGAGATTAACAGGAATAAAAAACATAATCAGAATAAAATAAATAATAAAGATATCACAGAAACACAAATTAAAAACAGAATTCAGTCCAAAAACAAAAAAATCAAAAACACAATGTGAAGAGAGAGCAGCGGCAGCTAAAGCGCGCCAGCGTCCACTCTCTCTTCACGGCAGCGTATCAACTGACGTGTCGAACAAGACTCGAAACCGAGGTTTAATTTCGTTTAGTACAACTTAATCTTTTTTAACACTCGAGAAACTTAAAACATGCATGTAAACACTTGACTTCTAATAACTTGTCATTGACTTTACTATTTCAACTTATCACTTCTTAAACTAAATCACAAAGTCAGATATTGCCCCTATGAATGAATTGGACGGATTCACTCTGTTTGGTAGGGGGTTTGTCTTCTCTGAGCTTTGAACTCGGGTCCCTCCTTCTTGTGATGGTTGTTCCCGGGTTGTCGCTGCCCATGTCTCGGACCTCCATTCTTTTATACTAATTTTTCTTAAATCTCCTAAAGGAAGCCTTTGTTCAAACCCAACACTCGCACAATTCTAAAGTCAATGATTTTGAGTTGTTACTCATCTAAGTGCTGAATAAACAAAACGCATCTTCATTCCTTCTCAGGCTGGGGAGTTCTTAATTATGTTGCCTGTTCATATTTTCATTCTCATCATAGTTCCTCTGTAAAATGGCCGTTCCCAGACACCTTATCATCTCAAGGCCAATCTGCCGAGCAATGAAATTACGTGCAGTTCTGTTCTCACCAGATGTTCATCATGTGACCATTTTCACAGTGTTTCTTTGTTCTCCTGTTCCCAGAGTTTTGCTCTGTCTGTCTCTAGCTAGTAGCATCCTCCCAAAGCCCGTCGGGATATTGACATCCAGTCCCAGGCTATAGGATGTTTCCAACGGTGGTAGAGTTTAGGAAAGGGGTGGGACACCTTTTCATGTTGGAATGCTGCATTAAGTTAGCTGTAATATATTAAGGCCAAATCCAAGAAACTTAAATTAGATATACTTCAAAATGTACATTATTTAGTTAAAATAACCCTCATGACTTACTATTGTTTTAATTGTGGCCGTCAGTCGTGGAGGATTATTTCATTGAATCTTCTTTTACTCTTTAGTATTTTAAATACGTTCATTTTAAGATTAAAGTGAAAATAAAAGACGAACAAAAATATATTAATAAAAATAAAATAATTTGTTCTACAAAATTTGGATTCATTCAAAAGGCCGCACTTAATGGTCTAGAAGGCCGCAGGTTCCCCGCCACTGGTCTAGGACCAGAGTTTCATAGTCTCGGAATTAAAGGGCACTCGTTTAGAAAGAGTAGGTGGAAGTGAGGAAGAACTTCTTTAGTCAGATGGTATTTAATCTGTAAAACTCATTGCCACAGAGGGCTGTGGAGGCCAAGTCAGTGGATATTTTTAAGGCAGAGATAGACAAATTCTTGATTAGAACAGGTATCAAGTGTTATGGGGAGAAGGCAGGAAAATGGGATTAGGAGGCAGAGATCAGCCATGATTGAACGGCAGTGGACCCAATGGGCCGAATGGCCTAATTCTACTCCTATAACTTGTGAACTTTACCTGCGTTATATTATAGATACCATTAGTTTAGAATTAATAAATCACGTTTACATTAACTGAAAACTTCAGTTTAGAAATTGATATGAATGTTATTCAAATGGATTGATATTAAAACAATTAGTGTATCTATATCACTACCCACAAAGTTCATGATTTTCGATATTCTACTTGTGTTTGCTTTATTCATTTCTTCCTTTGTACTGCGTTTACAAAGACAAAAATATACATATTTTTAAATACTTTTAACATTTTAAATAATTAATTCCCAGTCAATATTCATGCTGGCAATACCACTACTGATTGCCCAGACTTCAGTTCAGCAATTGATACAGCTGTACCTCTTGTAAGTTGCTGGTTCTCAAAGGAAAGACACCTGAGAATGCATTTGTCTACTGGGAAACTGCAACAAAGCCTCTCAGCCAGGACATCGAGATACGCAGGATGAAATCTGCAGGACATGTACTCAGAATGTCACCAGAACGGGCACCTAAGATAGCAATGCCAACCTGACAGAAGTAGGAAAAGAGGCCGACCAAAACTCATATGGAGGCGAACATTGCAGAAGGATTTGGAAGCCCGGGACGCGAACCTATCGAGGGTGGAAGATGGCGCACACGACCGAACAGAATGGCCAAAGCTTGCTGACCAATGAACTCAACAGTGTGGGAGGAACTAAGTCTAAGTCGAAGTCCAGCACCTACGTCTTAAGGTGCAAACTTTCAAATTCTCAAAACACCACGGAGTTATGATTCAAACAGCATTCTCGTAACAACCTGAACTCTGATTAGTACAGGAGTCATGGGTTATGGGGAGGAGACAGGAAAATGGGATTAGGAGGCAGAGAGCAGTCATGATTGGAAATGAAATCCACAATATATTGAACCCAAATACCTATCCTGGAAATTAATTGTCTGTCTGTCTGTCTGTCTGTCAAAGGCAGGTGTGTTCCACCAAGACTGACAGATGTTAGTATTCAATGGATACACATAATGATCCACTGTATATTGTGCAGCAATCATCGTTTTGTTTCACATTGATAGCACCTGTTTTTCTTTAACATATCCATTTACTGGCAGAACCCTGTACTAATTATCTAATTTATAAGCAATCACTTCTCAACCATATTTTTCACAAACAGACATTGGAACTCTGTATTTAAATGCAGCAAACATAGAAATGAATTGCTATCAAAGCCAAGAACACAATGTATTAAATTAAATCAGAGCTAGATATGACACTTCTCCCCCCCCCCCCCCCCCCCCCACGCCTCTCTCTCTTCCTCTTGCCCCACCTGGAATGGACGCCCACAATCCCACACCACCCCTCCCCCAATGATCACAATGAATGGCGGTGCTGGTTTGAAGGGCCAAATGGCCTACACCTGCACTGTTTACAAAACAAAAACAAAACACAACCCAGAGCAGTAAACAGGAGCCGGCCCTTTGGCCCGCAGTGTCTATGCCCAATATAAACGCATTTCTAGCTGCAGTCCATCCTGATCCAGGTGCCCACCAGCCCAGTTAAGGTCAGCAGCAGCTCCACTCACTGAAGAACAAAATAAAACTTCGCCCACAACAATAGCAAAAAAAATGAAAATAGTAACAAAACTAAAAGTGAAAAGAGGGATGAACTTTGCCCAAAATAACAAGATAATAGGAATAACTAAACCAAGTGCTCCCTCTCTATATATTCTCTCTCTTCCTCTCTCACTATCTCCAGATCTGTCTCTCTCCCTCTCTATATATATTATGTCTCTCTACCTCTCTCCCCCTCATATCGCTCTATTTCTTCCTCTCCGAGAAGATAAGCGTGCGCTGCGCGATAGAGGCGCGAGCGGGCCCTAGGCCCCGCGCGCGCTAGAGAGAGAGAAAGATAGGCCCGAGGCCCTCGCTCTAGCGCTCAGAGCTATAGCGAGATACTGCCCGATTCCCGCTCCTCTAACATAGGAGATATATAGATAAATCCCGATTCCCTGCTCTGTCCTATCTCTCTATATCTATATCTATATATATATATATCTGTCCCTATTTCCCTCCCTCTCTATCTCTCTATATCTATATATATATATATATATATATCTGTCCCTATTTCCCTCTCTCTATCACTCTGCGGGGCGGCCTCAGCCCGGAAATGACGCATCTGTCGCGGCCAAGATGGAGCAGATCCGCACTGGACGGTGAGAGAGTGGGAGATGGAGAGAGAGTGTGGGGGAGAAGGGAGAGAGAGAGAGAGAGAGAGAGGGGAGGGAGAGAGATGTACTGAGTAGAGAGAGAGTGAGAGAGTAGGGAGACAGAGGGAGAGAGTGAGAGGGGCAGATATATAGAAGGGTGGAGAGAGAAGTGAGGGAGAGACAGAGAGGGGGGAGTTGAGGAGAGAGAGAGTTCGGGAGAGAGAGAGATATCTGAGCGGTGGGGGCTGAGAGGAGCAGGAATAATGGGAGAGGTTCAGAGAGAGAGAGAGAGAGGACACAGTCCGGGGGAGGGAGGAAGGGTGAGAGACTGGGGAAAAAGGGATGAAGTGAGTAGTGGGGGGAAGCAGGGAGCAAAGGGAGGGGGAGGGATTCAAGGGGAAGTGGGTTTGGTGCAGAGGGGGATGAATGGGGGGGGCAGGGAACTGGGGGGGAGAGAGAGGTGTCAAATGAGTCATGGAAGGGGGTGGGGAGCCTGGTGGGGGTTCACATTGTTTGGGGGTGGGGAGGAGGGGGGAGGGAGCAAATGGGGGTAAGGAGCAGGATGCGGCAGGGGTAAGGGGTAGGGAGCCACAGGGAGGAGGTCACACTGTTTGGGGGTGGGGAGGGTGTTGCAGTTGAGGAAGTCAAACCAGGGCAGGGTCTTCACTGTGAATGGCGGGGCGCTGGGGCAATAGACAAGAGACAATAGGTGCAGGAATAGGCCATTTGGCCCTTTGAGCCAGCACCGCCATTCAATGTGATCATGGCTGATCATCCCAAATCAGTACCCCGTTCCTGCCTTCTCTCCATATCTCTTGACTCCACGATCTTTAAGAGCCCTATCTAGCTCGCTCTTGAAAGTATCCACAGAACCGGCCTCTGAGGAAGAGAATTCCACAAACTCACAACTCTGTGAGAAAAAGTGTTTCCTTTTCTCTGTTCTAAATGGCTTACCCCTTATTCTTAAACTGTGTGGCCCCCGGTTCTGGACTCCCCCAACATCGGGAACATGTTTCCTGCCTCTAGCGTATCCAAACCTTTAACAATCTTTTATGGTTCATTAAGAAAGCGAATGGTATGTTAGCTTTCATAGCAAAAGGATTTGAGTATAGGAGCAGGGATGTTCTACTGCAGTTGTACAGGGTCTTGGTGAGACCACACCTGGAGTATGGCGTACAGTTTTGGTCACCAAATCTGAGGAAGGACATTATTGCCATAGAGGGAGTGCAGAGAAGGTTCACCAGACTGATTCCTGGGATGTCAGGACTGTCTTATGAAGAAAGACTGGATAGACTTGGTTTATACTCTCTAGAATTTAGGAGATTGAGAGGGGATCTTATAGAAACTTACAAAATTCTTAAGGGGTTGGACAGGCTAGATGCAGGAAGATTGCTCCCGATGTTGGGGAAGTCCAGGACAAGGGGTCACAGCTTAAGGATAAGGGGGAAATCCTTTAAAACCGAGATGAGAAGAACTTTTTTCACACAGAGAGTGGTGAATCTCTGGAACTCCCTGCCACAGAGGGTAGTCGAGGCCAGTTCATTGGCTATATTTAAGAGGGAGTTAGATGTGGCCCTTGTGGCTATGGGGATCAGAGGGTATGGAGAGAAGGCAGGTACAGGATACTGAGTTGGATGATCAGCCATGATCATATTGAATGCCGGTGCAGGCTCGAAGGGCCGAATGGCCTACTCCTGCACCTAATTTCTATGTTTCTATCTAAGATCCCATCTCATCCTTCTAAACTCCAGAGTGTACAAGCCCAGCCGCTCCATTCTCTCAGCATATGACAGTCCCCCACATCCCGTGAATTAACCTGGTGAACCTACGCTGGGCTCCCTCAATAGCAAGACTGTCCTTCCCCAAATTAGGGGACCAAAACTGCACACAATACTCCAGGTGTGGTCTCATTAGGACTGAACTCTGAGCCTTGCGGAATGTGTAGAGACGAGGGATCTAGGAGTGCGGGTACGAGTTGGGCCGAAGGGCCTCTTTCCAACACTGTATCACTCCATGACTCTATGACAAAGTGCTTGAGTAACTCAGCAGGTCAGGCAGCATATGTGGAGAGAGGAATGGGTGAAATTTTGGGTTGACGCCCTTCTATGGTTTAGTTCAGTTTAGAGATGCAGCGCGGAAACAACAGGTCTTTTGGCCCTTGGGGTCCGCGCCAACCAGCGATCACCCCGTACACTAGCACTATCCTACGCACATCGGGGCCAATTTAGCTATTTTGTGGAGGCCGATTAATTTACAACTGTACCGCTGCGCCAGTGTGCAGCGCAGAATTATATAACGGTTTCCTCCGCCATAAACGCATGCAATATGTGCTAGTAATGTCCTGTTTGCCAGCTTGTTGACCCTCTGTGTTCCCCTCCTGCAGGGTTTAGGAGCCGTTGCTGCCAGGGTGCCGTGAGCCCCCCGCCCCCCTCCCTCTGCTCGGTTTGCGGGCTGAGCTTCGATGGAGGACAACATGACGGGGCACAACAAGGAGAAGCGTTATGAGTGCGACGTATGTGGCAAGACCTGGCAGTACCCGAGCAGGCTGGAGGCCCACCGGCGGGTGCATATGATAGAACGCCCCTTCAACTGCATAGAGTGCGGCAAGAGCTTCAAGAGGGCGGATGTGCTGAAGGCCCACCGGCGGGTGCACACGGGCCAGAAGCCCTGTGGCTGCCCCACATGTGGCGAGAGCTTTACCCAGTTGTCGGGGCTGCGGGAGCACCAGCGGGTGCACAGCAGTGAGCGGCCCTTCACCTGCTCCGACTGCGGCAAAGGCTTCGTCGTCCAAGGAACTGAAGTTGCACAGGCGCGTGCACACCGGGGATCGTCCCTGCACATGCAGCGACTGCGGCAAGGGCTTCACCCACTCCAGCAACTTGCTGAGGCACCAGCGCACCCACACCGGCGAGCGTCCCTACACCTGCACCAGGGCGGCAAGGGCTTCAAATGCTCCTCCAAGCTGCTGTCCCACCAGCGGGTGCACGCCGGCGACTGTCCCGTCTCCAGCCCGGTGTGTGGAAAGCGCTTTGCCATGGCTTCCCACGCCCTATCTCACCAGCACGTGCACACCAGTGGCCCGCCCTACGACTGCCCGTACTGTGGTGAGTCGTTTGACAGTTCACGAGGGTTGCGGCAGCACCGCGGACCCACGCCGGCCAGCAGGTGCTCCCACTGTGACAAGAGAGCATGGGGGCTGCGGGGACACCAGCGGATACACACCGGAGAGAGAGCATATGTGTGCGCTGATTGTGGCGAGGGTTTCACCCGCATGTCGACCCTATGGCAGCACCGGCGTACCCACAGCGGTGAGCGTCCCTTCCACTGCCCGTCCTGTGGTAAGGGTTTCACCCGCCTTGACCACCTTCTGGACCACCGGCGAGTCCACACCGGCCAGTGCCCCCTCACCTGCCCGCTCTATGGCAAGGCCTTTGCCCGCTCCTCCAGCCTGCTGGCACACCGCCACGTGGATAGATAGGCGCTGTTTAGGTAAACACAAAATGCTGGAAGGAATGGGTAACATTTCAAATCGTTTCTTCAGTCACCAATTCCATCTCCAGAGATGCGCCCTGTCCTGCTGAGTTACTCCAGCATTGTGTGTTCTTTTTTGTAAACCAGCATCTGCAGTTCCTTGTTTTTAAACCATTCTGGTTAACCATCTCTGCACCTTACCCAAAGCTTCCACATCAGTCCTGTAATGGAGTGATCAGAACTGTATGCAATACTCCAAATGCTACCTGACCAGTGTCCCATAAAGCTGCACAGATACATTCCTCTCTCTCCTCTCCTTCCATTCTCACCCACTCGTACACAAAATTTCTCCATTCCACCCTCTTGTGCCGCCTTCCTCTCTCTCACACACTCCCTTACTCGCTCAGTCTCTCTAGCACACACCCTCTCTCGCTCCCTGTCTCTCACACACAGTCCCGCTCTCACACACACAAACACTCCCTCTCTCCAACACTAACAACACTCCCCCCTCTCTCTCTCTCTCTCTCTCTCACACACACACACACACACAGTCCCTCCCTCTCTCAAACACACTCCCTCTCTCCCCTGCTCTCTCTAACACATGCACTTTCTCTCTCTCTCACACGCTATCACACACACTGTTTTTCTCACATACACACACTCTCACGCACACACGCTGAACACCTCGGTCCAGAATAACCAACCTGGTTTCCCGGTAGCTCAGCACTTCAACTCCCCCTCCCATTTCGAATCCGACCTTTCTGTCCTGAGCCTTCTCCATGGCCAAAGTGAGGCCCACCGTAAATTGGAGGAGCAGCACCTCATATTTCACTTGGGCAGTTTGCACCCCAGCGGTATGAGCATTGACTTCTCTAATTTCAGGTAGACCCTACTTTCTCCTCCCCTTCCCAGCTCTCCCTCAGCCCACTGGCTCCACCTCTTCCTTTATTCTCCTCCCCCCCCCCCCACCTTCACATCAGTCTGAAGAAGGGATTCAACCCGAAACGTTGCTTATTTTATTCGCTCCATCGATGCTGCCTCACCAGTTTCTCCAGCATTTTTGTCTACCTGCCATTTTTCAGCATCTGCAGTTCATTCTTAGGCATTTTAAAGTGTTTTTTAAAGAAAGTTTTGACACATTTGTGCCTTACGTAACAAATAAAGCAAGTTTATCCTGACCTCAATGTGAACGAGTTGTCCTTCAGGAATGGGCAGCTGTACTGAAGCTGTGCCAAGATTTGAGAATAAGGCTGACATTGTAAATATATGTGTCCAGCCTCCCTTGTTTCCCTTAGGCTACGGATCTTTCACAGATTTAGAAGGTGTGTTTTATTGATAAGAAAATGTATAATTACTCTAAATTTCCTTTGTTCTTTGAGTGGAGCCCGAGAAGCACTGAGCAACATGTGTGCTCTTTGTAGATCTCGCCACTCCCGTCTGGCAGATTGATTAAAAGATTGCTTTGGTTTACCTTTAACAAGTTTGTTGCTGTCTGCTTTCTTTAAGAGACGAACTTTGACAACTATGCTCTTTGGAATTCATAATTCAGGTTGTGCTATCAATAACGAGAGAAAATGCCAACCATCTCCAGATATTATAAAAAAATATTCTCGCCTCCATGCATATCTGTAGCCGTAGGGCAGTCACACACCTCACCACTACTTCAAAGACAGTTCCTGTATTTGGCAACAACGTTTGGTGTTTGGCAGCTGAAACGCAGCGGCGGGGCTACAGACAGCCCGGCACCCGGGTGAATCAACCCATGTGGGGGTGGAGGGGTGAATCACCCCATGTGTGGGTCGGGGGAGTGAATCACTCAGCTGTGTGGGTGTGGGTGGGGCGAATCACCCTGGTAGGGGGGTCCTCGTGCTGGCGCAGCACGGGCAGTGACTGGGTGGGTGGACGGACCAGACTGTCCCCAACTCTGCTGCAGCTGACAGGAACGTTACCGGGCCTATGGCCCCGTGTGTCCGCTGCCCGGAGCCGCGGCCCAGCTCCACCCGGCCCCGTGTGTGTGTGCGCTACCGACACATAGCCCGTGACAGTGCGGTGGGAGCCCGCTTGGGGGAATAAGGGATGGGAGGGAGCCAGCTGGGAGGGGGGGGGGGGTGTAAGGGGAACGGGCGGTGGCCAACTTGGGTGGTTAAGCGGGTTGGGAGGTAGCCAGGTTGGGGGAGTAAGGGGGTTGGGAGGTGGCCAGCTTGGGGGAGTAATGGGGATGGGAGGTGGCCAGCTTGGGGGAATAAGGGGAATCGAAGGGAGCCAACTTGGGGGAGTAAGGGGGTTGGGAGGTGGCCAACTTGGGGGAGTAAGGGGGGTGGTAGGTGGCCAGCTTGGGGGAGTAAGGGGGATGGGAGGTGGCCAGCTTGGGGGAGTAAGGGGGATGGGAGGTGGCCAGCTTGGGGGAGTAAGGGGGTTGGGAGGTTGCCAGCTTGGGGGAGTAAGGGGGTTGGGAGGTAGCCAGCTTGGGGGAGTAAGGGGGTTGGGAGGAAGCCAGCTTGGGGGAGTAAGGGGGGTGGGAAATAGCCAGCTTGGGGGAGTAAGGGGGATGGGAGGTAGCCAGTTTGGAGGAGTAAGGGACTGGTGGAACTGATAACCCCGCGATGCCATTGCTGCCACGAGGATCAGCAACAAAACTTACCGCCTTCCCAACCGATATCGGACCTGGACCACTGAGGATGCCGCTGTCATGGACCTTCCCGCGTGACCTCACCCGTGGTCGTTGCCGCCCTTGCTGCCTCGCTGGAGCCGCCGACCCTCGTTGCCTTCCCGTTCATCCGCTGACCGGCACTTGCAACACTTTGCCCGCGTGCCACTCCACTCTCCGCGGGCCTCGACCAGGCCTGGGATCTCCACACAGCAGACTCTCACACCACGTGGTCTGCCTGCACTGGGACCTAATGCTCCCCCTCCTCCCACAAGGAACCTCAATAGACAAAAAATGCAGGAGTAGGCAATTCGGCCCTTTGAGCCAGCACCGCAATTTTCCCGTTCCAGCCTTCACCCCAAATCCCTTGGCTCCCTTAAGAGCCCTATCTAGCTCTCTCCTGAAAGTATCCAGAGAATCGCCTTCTGAGGCAGAGAATTCCACCGACTCGCCATTCTCTGTGTGAAAAAGTGTGTCCTCATACCCGTTCTAACCCTTATTCTGAAACTGTGGCCCCTGGTTCTGGAGTCCCGCAACATCGGGAACATGTTTCCTGCCTCTTGCGTGTACAAACCCTTAATAATCTTATGTGTTTCAATAGGATACCTTCTCATCCTTCTTTTTTTTATATTTTATAATATTTTTATTAGAAGTAGACATACTATAAAGTATAGTTACATATTATATTAAAAAAACGTTTCATATACATCAGTCATACATTATTAACATTTTCAATTGTCGATTACTTCTGCTTCTAGTGTTTTTTTTAATATAGAAAAAGAGAGAAAGGGCGAATAAAGAGTTACAAATATCAAAAAAACAAAAAAGGTGGAATGGATTACTTATAATACGTCATTGGAGATAGGTTCGTAGATTATAAAGTATGACTTTTCATCTAATCCTGAGTCAAGTTTCAGTTGGGTTTTCGTGCCGGGCCAATCTACCCCGTCAGATAATTAATGAATGGAGCCCATATTTTATCAAAAAGTTCTTGGTTGTCCATTAAGACAAGTCTAATTCTTTCTAGATATAGGGTCTCCGACATTTCCATAATCCACATTTTAATTGTAGGGGTTGTAGGGCCTTTCCAAAATTTTAATATTTTTTTCCCGGTTATTATACTGTAGTCGAGGAAATTTATTTGGCTTGTTGTGAGTGTTAAACTTTGTTCTGATATTCCAAGTATTATTAATTTTGAGTTTGGATCCAGTTTTGTGTTACTAACTTCTGAAATTATTTCAAAAATATCTGTCCAGAAATCCTTAATTTTTATACAATTTGCAAACGTATGTGTTAAATTAGCCTCTAGATGTAGACATTTATCACAAATAGGAGAGATTTGTGGGAAGATTCTATTTAGTTTTATTTTGGAGTAGTGTAATCTATGTAAGATTTTAAATTGTATTAAAGTATGTCTGGCATTTAACGAACATTGATGCATATTTTGTAAACTTTCGTCCCACACATCTTTCGTTATAGGATGACCTAATTCATTTCCCCATGTGTGTCTATATGGTTCCGTCGATTGTACCTCGTTGTTTAGGAGGGTGTTATAAATATAAGCTATTAATTTTTCAGTGTTTGGATGCTTGTTCAAACATTCATCAAGGATTTCTGGTTCCCTAGTCCTGTAGACTTGTGTATTAGATTTAACATAATCTCTAATTTGTAGATATCTGAAGAAATTATTTGAGTGCAGTCCATGATTCTGTTGTAACTCTTGAAATGAAAGAAAAGTGCCTTTCCCATAAAGATGTCCAATCATTTTAATTCCATAATTTTTCCATTGTGTGAAACCCTTATCCAAAATGGATGGCTTGAATAAAGGTTTATTTACAATGGGAAGGCATAGTGTTATATTATTCAATTTTAAAACTTTTTTAAAATTGTTTCCAAATTCGTATTCCACTATGTATTATGGGGTTTTCTTTATAGGTTTTTTTGTGCAGTTTTGTGGGAGCAAATATGATCGGACCAATTTCAAAAGGTAAACAGTCTTCCTTTTCCATCCTTAACCAATCTGGTTGTTGAGCCATTTCTTCCAGCCAGAAATTCATGTTTTTAACATGGACTGCCCAGAAATAAAACAAGAAATTTGGCAAAGCCAAACCTCCATTTATCTTTGACTTACAAACCCTTAACAATCCTATATGTTTCAATAAGATCCTTCTAAACTCCAGCGTGTACAAGCCCAGCCGTTCCATTCTCACAGCATATGACAGTCTCGCTATCCCGGGAATTAACCTTGTGAACCTATGCTGCACTCCCGCAATAACAAGAATGACTTTCCTCAAATTAGGGGACCAAAAACTGCACACAATACCCCATGTGTGGTCTCACAAGGGCCCTGTAGAAATGCAGAAGGACCTATTTGCTTCTCTACTTTGCTCCTCGTGTTATGAAGGCCAACATGCCATTTGATTTCTTCACTGCCTACTGCACCTGCATGCTTACTTTCATTCACTGATGAACAAGGACCCCCAGATCCTGTGGTACTTCCCCTTTTCCTTTGACACCATCAGATAATAATCTGCCTTCCTGTTTTTGGAATTAAAGTGGATAGCCTCATATTTATTCACATTAAACTTCATCTGCCATGCATCTACCCACTCACCCAACCTGTGCAAGTTACCCTGCATTCTCATAGCATCCTCCTCACAGTTCAAACAGTCACCCAGCTTTATGTCATCTGCAAATTTGCTAATGTTCCTTGTTATCCCTTCATCTAAATCATTAATGAAAATTGTAAATAGCTGCGGTCCCAGGATCAAGCCTTGCGGTACCCCACTAGTCACTGCCTGCCATTCTGAAAGGGACCCATTCTGAAAGGGACATCTCTGGCTCTTCACACTGACCTGGCTCACCTGGAAAGACAGGGCATGTACGTGAGGATGCTTTTCAGGGAACACAGCTCTGCCTTCAACACGGTCATCCCCACCAAGCTCACCACCAAACTCCACCAGCTAGGCCTCAGCTCGTCGATATGCGACTGGATCCTGAATTTCTTGACGGAGCGACACAACAGTGATTGGGCTGATCACCAACGGTGATGAAACACACTACAGAGCGGATGTGAGGAACTTGGCGGACTGGTGCGCACGTAACAACTTGTCCCTAAACACCTCCAAGACCAAGGAGCTGATTATCAACTTCAGGAGGTCGCATAGTGGAGAATACGATCCAATCTTTATCAACGGGGACAGTGTGGAGAGAGTGTCCAGCTTTAGGTTTCTGGGCACTCACATTGCAGAGGACCTCACATGGTCCACCAACACCGCTGCGCTGGTCAAGAAGGCACTGCAACGACTGTACTTCATGAGAACATTAAAAAAGACTGGTCTGCCCCAACAGCCGCTGACACCGTTCTGCCGCTGCACCACAGAGAGCATATTAACGTATGGCATCTCTGTGTGGTATCTCAGCTGCACGGAGGCGGAGAGGAGAGCTCTTCGGCTCGTCGTCCACAGAGCGCAGAGGATTACTGGGACACAGCTACCAGCCGTGGAGGGCATCTACCACGCACGGTGCCTCAGGAAGGCCGTCAGCATCCATAAAGGCTCCTCACTCCCTTGTAACGGACTGTTCGATCTACTTCCTTCCGGCAGATGTTACAAGACCTTCTACGTCCGATCCTCCAGACTCAGAAACTGCTTCATTCGCAGAGCTATAGCAGCTCTGAACCGGCCCTGCTGAGTGCCCCCCATCCCCCCTGGACTGTCTCCGTCAGATGTTCACGTCGCACAGTGTATTTATTTATTTTATTTTTTGACATCGGTTGGAAGCTGCACACTAAATCTCGTTGCACTGATGTGCAATGACAATAATATATTGTTATTATTATTATTATTATTATTATTATTATTATTATTATTATTATTATTATTATTATTATTATTATTATTATTATTATTAATGTGTGATGTTTGTCTGTAATCATATCTTATCGAAAAAACGATGTGCTAACGGTAAAAATGTCACATATTCCAGTAGAGATTTTACTCCTGGTCCAAAACAGCCTTATCTGAAAAATTCGTGTTTTTTTTTTTTTTTTTTTTTTTTTTTTTTTTAAGTAGGCGCGAGAGTAGACCACCAGGTCCGTCGAGCCCGCACCGCCATTCGCTCATGGCTGAACACTAAACAGACACACTTACCCACAAACAGTAGACACAAGACACAGAACACAAGACACTACCCTCCCCTTTATACCGCTATCACCCCTCTCCACCCCAAGAACCTCGTGATCTCCTGGGGGAGGCAAAAAACCGGATAAAAACCCAGGTCCAATTCGGGAAAAAAATCCGGGAAATTCCTCTCCGACCCCAATCCAGGCGATCGACACTTGTCCAGGAGATCACTCAGGTCTTACTATACTAACCATACCTAGGTCCATATCCCTGCCCTCTCCCCGTAGCCCCTTATCCCCTTGGCAGCTAAAAAAACATCTATTTTAGTCTTAAATATATTTAACGTTTCTGCTTCCACTGCTCCCTGGGGCAGTGAATTCCATAAATTACAATACAATACAATACAATTTATTGTCATTTGAGCCCCAGTGAGACTCAAACGAAATTTTGTTTCCACAGCCATACAAACAAAGACAATGTCCTACAGACATACACACAATTAAGTTCACACAAACATCCATCACAGTGAACCCACTGTGATGGAGGCAAAGTCTTTTCTCTCCCCTGCTCTCCATGTCTCTCCCGATGTCCAAGCCCCAGGCGGGTGGTGATAAGTCCCACGGCCATTTTAGGCCGCGCGGGGCGATTTACGGCCCCGCTCCCGGTCTGAAAGTACAAGGTCGGAGCCCCAGCGTGCGATGGTGAGTCCCACGGCCATGAAGCCGTGCCGGGTGATGTATGACCCCGCTCCAGGTCGTTCCAACCCCGCGACACGGGCTGGAGAAGTCGCGTTGCGGGAGCTCCGGGAAGCGGTCTCTCTCTCTCCCCCCGGACCCGCGAGCTCCCGATGTCCCAGTCCACCGGACCTGCGGCTGCGTTGCTGGAGCCTCCGAGCCCCAGGAGTCGAGTCGCAGCAGCGAGTCACCACCGCTCCCCACGCACCGAGGCCGGCCAGCCCCACGATGGTGAGTAGTCCGCAGCTCCACAGCTCCGCAGACTCCCGAGCCCCCGGGTCGTTCAGGTTGGAGGCCGCTCCACGGTGCTAGGCCCCAACGACAACGGAGACCCGACAGGGAAAAGGTCGGGTCTCCCGTACAGGGAAGAGATTTAAAACGGTTTCCCCCCCCCCCCCCCCCCGCCCCCCACATATACACATTTAAAACCAAGCTTAAAAAAACACAAACACTACATTTAACTAGACAAAAATAAAAAAAAGACAGACAGGCTGTAGGAGCCGCTGCAACGAGTCGCGCCGCCACCAGACTAACCTCTGGGTGAAGAAGTTCTTCCTCATCTCAGTTTTAAAAGAGCCCCCCCTTATTCTGCAACTATGTCCCCTAGTTCTAGTTTCCCCGATCATTGGGAACATCCTCGGTGCATCCACCCGATCAAGGCCCCTCACGATCTTATATGTTTCAAAGAGATCGCCTCTCATTCTTCTAAACTCCAAAGAGTAGAGTTCCAGCCTACTTAACCTTTCCTCATATGTCAATCCCCTCATTGCAGGAATTAATCTTGTAAACCTTCGCTGCACTGCCTCCACTTCCCCGCTGCCCGCGCTCTTCCCCGCTGCCCCCGCTGTTCCCCACTGCCCCCGCTCTACCCCGCTGCCCCCCCGCTCTACCCCGCTGCCCCCCACTCTTCCCCGCTGCTCCCCCTCTTCCCCGCTGCCCGCTGTTCCTCCCCGCTGCCCCCCGCTCTTCCCCAGTGCCCACCGCTCTTCCCCGTTGCCCCCGCTGTCCCCGATGCCCGTTGCCCCCCGCTCTTCCCCGCTGCCCTCCGCTTTTCCCCATTGCCCCCGCTCTTCCCCATTGCCCCCGCTGTCCCCGTTCTTTCCCGTTCTTCCCCATTGCTCCCGCTCTTCCCCGCTGTCCCCGCTCTACCCCGTTATCCCCGCACTACCCCGCTGCCCCTCGCTCTTCCCCGCTGCCCCCGCTCTTCCCCGTTGCCCCTCGCTCTTCCCCGCCGCCCCCGCTTTTCCCCGCTGCCCCCGCTCTTCCCCGTTGCCCCCCGCTCTTCCCCGCAGCCCCCGCTCTTCCTCGTTGCCCCGCTCTTCCCCGTTGCTCCCGCTCTTCCACGCTGCCCCCGATGCCTGCTGTCCCCCGCTGCCCCCGCTCTTCCCCGCTGTCCCCGCTCTTCCCCGTTACCCCCCGCTCTTCCCCGTTGCCCCCCGCTCTTCCCCGTTACCCCCCCCCGCTCTTCCCCGCTGCCCCCGCTCTTTCCCGCTGCCCCCCGCTCTTCCCCGCTGCCCCCCGCTGCCCCCGCTCTTCCCCGCTGCCCCCGATGCCCGCTGCCCCCGCTCTTCCCCACTGCCCCCCGCTCTTCCCCGTTGTCACCCGCTCTTCCCCGCTGCCCCCGATGCCCGCTGCCCCCGCTCTTCCCCGTTGCCCCCGCTCTTCCCCGCTGCCCCCGCTCTAACCCGCTGCCCCCCGCTCTACCCCACTGCCCCCCGCTCTTCCCCGCTGCACCCGCTCTTCCCCGCTGCCCCCGCTGTTCTCCGCTGTTCCCCCGCTCTACCCCGCTGCCTCCGCCCTACCCCGTTGCCCCCGCACTTCCCCGCTGCCCGCGCTCTTCCCCGCTCTACCCCGCTGCCCCCGCTGCTCCCCCTCTTCCCCTGCCCCCTGTTCCTCCCCGCTGCCCCCCGCTCGTCCCCACTGCCCCCCGCTCTTCCCCGCTGCCCCCGCTGTCCCCGCTGTTCCCCCGCTCTTCCCCGCTGCCCGCGCTCTTCCCCGCTCGACCCCGCTGCCCCCGCTGCTCCCGCTGTTCCCCCTGCCCCCTGTTCCTCCCCGCTTCCCCCCGCTCTTCCCCACTGCCCCCCGCTCTTCCCCGCTGCCCCCGCTCTTCCCCACTGCCCCCCGCTCTTCCCCGTTGCCCCCGCTCGTCCCCACTGCCCCCCGCTCTTCCCCGCTGCCCCCGCTCTTCCCCGCTGTCCCCGATGCCCGTTGCCCCCCGCTCTTCCCCGCTGCCCCCCGCTTTTCCCCATTGCCCCCGCTCTTCCCCATTGCCCCCGCTTCCCCCGCTGTCCCCGTTCTTCCCCGTTGCTCCAGCTCTTCCCCGCTGTCCCCGCTCTTCCCCGTTATCCCCGCGCTACCCCGCTGCCCCTCGCTCTTCCCCGCTGCCCCCGCTCTTCCCCGTTACCCCCCGCCGCTCTTCCCCGTTGCCCCTCGCTCTTCCCCGCTGCCCCCGCTCTTCCCCGCTGCCCCGCTCTTCCCCGTTGCTCCCGCTCTTCCCCGCTGTCCCCGATGCCCGTTGCCCCCCGCTCTTCCCCGCTGCCCCCCGCTTTTCCCCATTGCCCCCGCTCTTCCCCATTGCCCCCGCTTCCCCCGCTGCCCCCGCTGTCCCCGTTCTTCCCCGTTGCTCCCGCTCTTCCCCGCTGCCCCTCGCTCTTCCCCGCTGCCCCCGCTCTTCCCCGCTGCCCCCCACTCTTCCACGCTGCCCCCCGCTCTTCCACGCTGCCCCCGATGCCCGCTGTCCCCCGCTGTCCCCGCTGCTCCCGCACTTCCCCGTTACCCCCCCGCTCTTCCCATTTCCCCCCCGCTCTTCCCCGTTACCCCACCCCCCCCGCTCTTCCCCGTTGTCCCCCGCTCTTCCCCGCTGCCCCCGTCCTTTCCCCGCTGCCCCCGCTCTACCCCGCTGCCCCGCCTGCCCCCACCCTTCCCCGCTGCCCCCGATGCCCGCTGCTCCCGCTCTTCCCCACTGCCCCCCGCTCTTCCCGGTTGTCTCCCGCTCTTCCCCGCTGCCCCCGATGCCCGCTGCCCCCGCTCTACCCCACTGCCCCCCGCTCTTCCCCGCTGCCCACCGCTCTACCCCACTGCCCCCCTCTCTTCCCCGCTGCCCCCGATGCCCGCTGCCCCCCGCTCTTCCCCGCAGCCCCCAATGCCCGCTGCCCCCCGGTCTTCCCCGCTGCCACCCGCTCTTCCCCGTTGCCCCCGCTCTTCCCCGCTGCCTCCCGCTCTTCCGCGTTGCCCCCCCCCCCGTTGCCCCCCGCTCTTCCCCGTTGCCCCCCCGTTTCCCCCCGCTCTTCCCCGTTCCCCCCCCCCGTTGCCCCCCGCTATACCCCGTTGCCCCCCGGTTGCCCCCCGCTCTTCCCCGCTGGCCCCGCTGCCCCCGCTCTTCCCCGTTGCCCCCCGCTCTTCCCCGCTGCCCCCGCTCTTCCCCGCTGCCCCCGCACTTCCCCGCTGCCCCCGCTCTTCCCCGTTCCCCCCGCTCTTCCCCGTTGCCCCCCGCTCTTTCCCATTGCCCCCGCTGCCCCCGCTGCCCCCGCTGTCCCCGTTCTTCCCCGTTGCTCCCGCTCTTCCCCGCTGCACCCGCTCTTCCCCGCTGCACCCGCTCTTACCCGCTGCCCCCGCTGTTCCCCGCTGTTCCCCGCTCTTCCCCGCTGCCCCCGCTGTCCCCGCTGCTCCCGCTGTTCCCCGCTGCCCCCTGTTCCTCCCCGCTGCCCCCCGCTCTTCCCCACTTCCCCCCGCTGCCCCCGCTCGTCCTCACTGCCCCCCGCTCTTCCCCGCTGCCCCCGCTCTTCCCCGCTGTCCCCGATGCCCGTTGCCCCCCGCTCTTCCCCGCTGCCCCCCGCTTTTCCCCATTGCCCCCGCTGTTCTCCGCTGTTCCCCCGCTCTACCCCGCTGCCTCCGCCCTACCCCGTTGCCCCCGCACTTCCCCGCTGCCCGCGCTCTTCCCCGCTCTACCCCGCTGCCCCCGCTGCTCCCCCTCTTCCCCCTGCCCACTGTTCCGCCCCGCTGCCCCCCGCTCGTCCCCACTGCCCCCCGCTCTTCCCCGCTGCCCCCGCTGTCCCCGCTGTTCCCCCGCTCTTCCCCGCTGCCCGCGCTCTTCCCCGCTCGACCCCGCTGCCCCCACTGCTCCCGCTGTTCCCCCTGCCCCCTGTTCCTCCCCGCTGCCCCCCGCTCTTCCCCACTGCCCCCCGCTCTTCCCCGCTGCCCCGCTCTTCCCCACTGCCCCCCCGCTCTTCCCCGTTGCCCCCGCTCGTCCCCACTGCCCCCCGCTCTTCCCCGCTGCCCCCGCTCTTCCCCGCTGTCCCCGATGCCCGTTGCCCCCCGCTCTTCCCCGCTGCCCCCCGCTTTTCCCCATTGCCCCCGCTCTTCCCCATTGCCCCCGCATCCCCCGCTGCCCCCGCTGTCCCCGTTCTTCCCCGTTGCTCCAGCTCTTCCCCGCTGTCCCCGCTCTACCCCGTTATCCCCGCTCTACCCCGATGCCCCTCGCTCTTCCCCGCTGCCCCCGCTCTACCCAGTTACCCCCCCGCTCTTCCCCGTTGCCCCTCGCTCTTCCCCGCTGCCCCCACTCTTCCCCGCTGCCCCGCTCTTCCCCGTTGCTCCCGCTCTTCCCCGCTGTCCCCGATGCCCGTTGCCCCCCGCTCTTCCCCGCTGCCCCCCGCTTTTCCCCATTGCCCCCGCTCTTCCCCATTGCCCCCGCTGCCCCCGCTGCCCCCGCTGTCCCCGTTCTTCCCCGTTGCTCCCGCTCTTCCCCGCTGCCCCTCGCTCTTCCCCGCTGCCCCCGCTCTTCCCCGCTGCCCCCCGCTCTTCCACGCTGCCCCCCGCTCTTCCACGCTGCCCCCGATGCCCGCTGTCCCCCGCTGTCCCCGCTGCTCCCGCTCTTCCCCGTTACCCCCCCGCTCTTCCCCTTTGCCCCCGCTCTTCCCCGTTACCCCCCACGCTCTTCCCCGCTGCCCCCCGCTCTTCCCCGCTGCCCCCGCTCTACCCCGCTGCCCCCGCTCTACCCCGCTGCCCCACGCTGCCCCCGCTCTTCCCCGCTGCCCCCGATGCCCGCTGCCCCCCCTCTTCCCCACTGCTCCCCGCTCTTCCCGGTTGTCTCCCGCTCTTCCCCGCTGCCCCCGATGCCCGCTGCCCCCGCTCTTCCCCGTTGCCCCCGCTCTTCCCCGCTGCCCCCGCTCTACCCCACTGCCCCCCGCTCTTTCCCGCTGCCCCCTGCTCTACCCCATTGCCCCCCGCTCTTCCCCGCTGCCCCCGATGCCCGCTGCCCCCCGCTCTTCCCCGCTGCCCCCAATGCCCGCTGCCCCCCGGTCTTCCCCGCTGCCACCCGCTCTTCCCCGTTGCCCCCGCACTTCCCCGCTGCCTCCCGCTCTTCCGCGTTGCCCCCCCCCCCCGTTGCCCCCCGCTCTTCCCCGTTGCCCCCCCCCCCGTTGCCCCCCGCTCTTCCCCGTTTCCCCCCGCTCTTCCCCGTTGCCCCCCCCCCGTTTCCCCCCGCTATACCCCGTTGCCCCCCGGTTGCCCCCCGCTCTTCCCCGCTGGCCCCGCTGCCCCCCGCTCTTCCCCGTTGCCCCCGCTCTTCCCCGCTGCCCCCGCTCTCCCCGCTGCCCCCGCACTTCCCCGCTGCCCCCGCTCTTCCCCGTTCCCCCCGCTCTTCCCCGTTGCCCCCCGCTGTTTCCCATTGCCCCCGCTGCCCCCGCTGCCCCCGCTGTCCCCGTTCTTCCCCGTTGCTCCCGCTCTTCCCCGCTGCACCCGCTCTTCCCCGCTGCACCCGCTGTTACCCGCTGCCCCCGCTGTTCCCCGCTGTTCCCCGCTCTTCCCCGCTGCCCCCGCTGTCCCCGCTGCTCCCGCTGATTCCCGCTGCCCCCTGTTCCTCCCCGCTGCCCCCCGCTCTTCCCCACTTCCCCCCGCTGGCCCGCTCGTCCTCACTGCCCCCCGCTCTTCCCCGCTGCCCCCGCTCTTCCCCGCTGTCCCCGATGCCCGTTGCCCCCCGCTCTTCCCCGCTGCCCCCCGCTTTTCCCCATTGCCCCCGCTCTTCCCCATTGCCCCCGCTGCCCCCGCTGCCCCCGCTGTCCCCGTTCTTCCCCGTTGCTCCCGCTCTTCCCCGCTGCCCCTCGCTCTTCCCCGCTGCCCCGCTCTTCCCCGCTGCCCTCCGCTCTTCCCCGCTGCCCCCCGCTCTTCCACGCTGCCCCCGATGCCCGCTGTCCCCCGCTGTCCCCGCTGCCCCCGCTCTTCCCCGTTACCCCCCGCTCTTCCCCTTTGCCCCCCGCTCTTCCCCGTTACCCCCCCCCCCGCTCTTCCCCGCTGCCCCCCGCTCTTCCCCGCTGTCCCCGCTCTACCCAGCTCTACCCCGCTGCCCCACGCTGCCCCCGCTCTTCCCCGCTGCCCCCGATGCCCGCTGCCCCCCCACTACCCCACTGCCCCCCGCTCTTCCCCGTTGTCTCCCGCGCTTCCCCGCTGCCCCCGATGCCCGCTGCCTCCGCTCTTCCCCGTTGCCCCCGCTCTTCCCCGCTGCCCACCGCTCTACTCCACTGCCCCCCTTTCTTCCCCGCTGCCCGCTGCCCCCCGCTCTTCCCCGCTGCCCCCAATGCCCGCTGCCCCCCGGTCTTCCCCGCTGTCCCCCGCTCTTCCCCGTTGCCCCCGCTCTTCCCCACTGCCTCCCGCTCTTCCGCGTTGCCTCCCCCCCCCGTTGCCCCCCGCTCTTCCCCGTTGCCCCCCCCCCGTTGCCCCCGGTTCTTCCCCGTTGCCCCCCCCGTTTCCCCCCGCTCTTCCCCGTTGCCCCCCGTTGCCCCCCGCTATATCCCGTTGCCCCCCGGTTGCCCCCGCTCTACCCCGCTGCCCCCCGCTCTTCCCCGTTGCCCCCCGCTCTTCACCGCTGCCCCCGCACTTCCCCGCTGCCCCCGCACTTCCCCGCTGCCCCCGCTCTTCCCCGCTGCTCCCGCTCTTCCCTGCTCTTCCCCGCTGCCCCCCGCTCTTTCCCGCTGCCCCCGCTCTTCCCCGCTGCCCCCGCTCTTCCCTGTTGCCCCCGCTCTTCCCCGCTGCCCCCGCTCTTCCCTGCCGCAGCCTCCGCCGCTCCCCTCCTCCTCGCCCTTCTTTCTCTCCCCACTGTCTCCCCCTCCTCTCTACCCCCTCCTCTCCCCCGCCTCTTTCCGCCCCTCCCCGCTACCTCTCCTCTCTCCCCCTCCTCTCTCCCCCCTTGTCTCTCCCCCCTAGCCTCTCACCCCCATGTCTGTGTGTGTGTGTGACGCCACAACCGCGTGTTGAGAGGATGGGGCACAACGTGTCCTACTTGGCCAAGTCTATATTACTAATAGCCTGATCTTGACCGCTTTTGGCTCAACGTGCTGTGATTTCCGAGAGAACGCCGCCACCTACGGCCGCCATTTTTGGCCACCTCGCTCAGAGCCCCCCTCCGCCTTCCGGGACCAGAGGATTTTTTCCATCGATGAAAAGTCAGAGAGATATTAATGTTTAATTTGCCATTCTCTCTGCTGCTCCTGCTGGAGGGAGGGGGAATTACTATAAAACCAGGAAGTGGTGTGCATCACTCAGTCTCTGCAAGATGGAGGAAGCCAGAGGGTCACATCTCTCTGAGCTCTGAATAACACTGAACATATGTCTACTCAACTGTGAGTGCCCTTAATGTGGTTTGAAAATGAAAATTTTGTTTAAAGTAAAAAGGCCCTGCCTGCAAATGGTTGTTTGGGGATTTGGGTTGAAGTGAAAAGGCACTGTCTGTAAATGGTTGTTTGTCTAAACTTGACAATTTCCTGTTTGCATTATATTGATTTCGGATAAAACGCTACCACTTACTGCTGTGATTTATGGCCATCTTACTCAGTTCCCCTTCGTTCATCAGGTGCAGAGCATTCTTCCCATCAATGAAAAATAAAAGTGTTATTAGTGTTTAAAAAAAGTGAGAATCTCTCTCCTGTCAATCACGCCATGAAGCCACACATTTTCCGGTGGGAGGGGGGAGCGATTATAAAATCCGGAAGTGTGGGTGTGGCTCAGTCTCTGCATGATGGAGGCGGGAGAGTTCACGACTCTGTCTGAGCTGTGAATCAACTAAACACACTGAATGTCTACTGAACTGTGAGTGTGGTGTTTTGTGTGGTTTTATGGTGGGTTTTATGGTGGTTTCTCCATAAAAATGGTTGGAAAATGGATTTCAATATGGTGGCCTTGCACTCTGCTTGAAATGGAATTTCAAGGAATAGCCGTGAGTCAATTGCCAGCCCACCAGCTGTGATTGAGCTGCCAGCACATCAGGCTTGGGAGACTGAGCTGCCACCCAAGGATCCATTTGGCCCACAATGTCCATACTAGCCGTCTGGAGACCAGTAGTCCCTGCAGCCAACAACGTCCATACCAGCGCTCCAGAAAGCCCCTCCCCCCCTCCCCACTGGCCACCAATATTGGAATTGGTGGAGAGGTGGAATATTGCGTCGAGGGACCAGCCCTCCCGTGTGAACATAGGACCCAACGGGTCCCACTTAGTCTAGTATATATTTTTTTTTAAAGGATAATGCTGACCGATCTTGCACAATTGTGACGGCTTGATTTCAAAGAAAGGACAGGATCATTCCCTGAGGGATTCGGGGGGTTGGAAGAGGTTTCGTCTGTGTTTCCCCCCTCGGTTGTTGGCCGGGGAGGAAGGCGGCAGCACTCGGTCCGTCGGGGCTAGGATGCGCGGGAGGAAGGCAGAGCTTGGATTGAGGCTCGGAAGGCTGAGCTCGTCTCCCCTGCCCCGACCCGCATCCGGTCCACCACGGAGGGGGAAGCGAGCAAACCCCACACGGACAGCGTCGGTGGTCGCTCTGCCCGGAGACGGGCCCTTCGGCCCCTCTCGTCCGTGCTACCTCGGGTTTTCTGCAACACAATTTTGCACAGTTCTGCATGGATATTGCATTTATTGCGTTTGTCATCACTGTATGTACACTGTTTGTTCTGGCGGCTGCGTGTGAACGGGCGATGTCATCACGTCTAGGTCATTGTGCAGAACAACAAACTTACTCCCTCCAGCTGGCTACCTCTAATTCCCCTTACTCCGCCAAGCTGGCTACCTCCCATTCCCCTTACTCCCCAAGCTGCCTACCTCCCATTCCCCTTACTCCCCAAGCTGCCTACCTCACAACTCTCATCTCCCCCAGACTGGCCACCCCCATACCTGCTCCCCCCAAGCTGGCTACATCCCATCCGGTACCCCGCTAGATGACTACCCCCCCCCCCCCCATTCGTTAATCCTCCTAGCTGGCTAACTCCCATTCCCCGTATTGCTCCAAGCTGGCCACGTCCCAACCCTCCCCTGTCCCACTTAGGAACCCTGAACGGAAACCTCTGGTGACCTTGTGCCCCACTCAAGGTTTCCATGAGTCACCAGAGGTTTTGGTCACTCGCCTGGAAAGCCTCGACCGAAGCGTGAGCTGTATCTACTGACCAAAGATCCTACAGGATCATTGCTACAGACCGCATACACACATACACTCACACACACACACACACACACACACACACACACACACACACACACACACACACACATCGCGAAGGTGGGGGCCAGTGACAGCAGAGGAGCGCTGTCTGCGCGATGAAGAGGAAGGTAAACGACTGCCACAGAGCACCGTAAGTCTTTTAGAGAGCGCGGGCGGGAGGGAGAGAAGGGGAAAGAAGGGAGAGAAGGCCAGAGAAGGGGGTAGAGGGAAAGGGGGAGATCCAATAGGATCCTATAGGATTTTTGCTGAACAGTCCAATGAGCCAATCAAAATGGCCGGTGAGCGAAGGAGATTGCCTTCGACTGCCTGTCAGTAAATAGCGACCCCACTCCACGGGCTTCGACCAAACTGCGACCAACTTTTAGTCGTGGCAATTTTGAATTTGTTGAAATAATCGCAGGAACATGGAAGTGGCCTCGACTACGTGGAAACCACTTTCGAACATTATAGGGAGAGGGACCAAAACCTCCGGGAACCTCACGGAAACCTTGGGTGGCGCACAAGGTCACCAGAGTTTTCTGTTCAGGTATTCTAAGTGGGACAGGGGCTCCCACCCCTCACTCCCCCAAGCTGGCTCCCACCGCACTGTCACGGGCTGTGGGTCGGCAGCGCGCACACACACACACGCACACACACACACGCACACACACACGCACGCACACATACACACACACACACGCACACTCACGCACGCACACGCACGCACACGCACGCACACTCACGCACGCACACACATACACACACACACACGCACGCACACGCACACACACATACACACACACGCACGCACACTCGCGCACGCACACACACACACACACACACACACACACACACACACACGCGGAGCAGGGCCGCGGCTCTGGGCAGCGGACACACGGGGTCATAAACCCGACAACATCCCCGTCAGTTGCAGCAGAGTTGGGGACAGTCTGGTCTCTCCGCCCACCCAGAGTCACTGACCGCACTGCACCGGCACCACGAGCCCCCTACCAGGGTGACACAGCCCCCCGCCGACCCACTCACCGGGGTGATTCACCCCCCCCCTCGATCCACACACGGGGATGATTCACACCTCCCCCCCCCCTCGACCCACACTTTGGTGATTCATACCCCCCCTCGACCCCCAACTGGGGTGATTCACCCCCCCCCACCCACACATGGGAATGATTCACCCCCCTCAACCCCCACATGGGGTGATTCACACCCCCCCCCCCCACCCGACTCCCACATGGGGTGAATCACCCGGGTGCCGGGCTGTCTGTAGCCCCGCCGCTGCGTTTCAGCCGCCAAACACCAAACGATATTGCCAAGTACAGGAACTATATTTGAAGTAGTGGGGGAGGTGTGTGATTCCCCTACGGCTACAGATATGCATGGAGGCGAGAATAATTTCTGATCATTTCTGGAGATGGTTGGCATTTCCTTTCATTATTGATAGTACTACCTGAATTCTGAAGAATTCCAAAGAGTGCAGTTGTCAAAGTTCGTCTCTTAAAGAAAGCAGACAGCAACAAACTTGTTAAAGGTAAACCAAAGCAATCTTTTAATCAATCTGCCAGACGGGAGTGGCGAGATCAACAAAGAGCACACACGTTGCTCAGTGCTCCTCGGGCTCCACTCAACGAAGAAAGCAAAGTTAGTGTAATTATACATTTTCTTATCAATACACCTTCTAAATCTGAGTGAAAGATCTGTAACCTAAGGGAAACAAGGGAGGCTGGACACATATATTTGCAATGTCAGCCTTATTCACAAATCTAGGCACAGTTTCAGTACAGCTGCCCATTCCCGAAGGACAACTAACTACATTTTGTTTTCAAATGACTTCCATCTTGGTTCCAGAATGGGCATCCGTCTGTGAACTAAAACAAGCTTGTAAGACTTAGATGAAAGCCACTACCTAGTCCTTAGCTGGGACAAGCAGTTCAGACAGATATCTAATATGGTACTGTGCCCAGACAATACATCTCTATGTAAATACATTGTTAATACATTGTTTCAATGATTAGTATAAACCAAGCTTCTAGGATTTTCCCAGAATTTATTCTGCTGGGAAAATTCTCTTTTAAATTTGACTGTTTTCTGTTTTTCAGCAAATCTTCATTTTTAATTTACGGACCAAATTAAATTCTTTCAGCGAGGTCAGGATAAACTTGCTTTATTTGCGCAAGGCACAAATGCGTCAAAACATTCGTTTAAAAAAACACTTTAAAATGCCCAAGAAGGAACTGCAGATGCTGGAAAATGGCAGGTAGACAAAAATGCTGGAGAAACTCAGCGGGTGCAGCAGCATCTATGGAGTGAAGGAAATAGGCAACGTTTCGGGTCAAAGCCCTTCTTCAGACTGATGTGAGGGTGGGGGAGGCGGGAAGAAGAAAGGAAGAGGTGGAGCCAGTGGGTTGAGGGAGAGCTGGGAAGGGGAGGAGAAAGTAGGGACTACTTGAAACTAGAGTGGTCAATGTTCACTGGGGTGCAAACTGCCCAAGTGAAATATGAGGTGCTGCTCCTCCAATTTACGATGGGCCTCACTCTGGCCATGGAGGAGGCCCAGGACAGAAATGTCGGATTCGGAATGGGAGGGGGAGTTGAAGTGCTGATCCACCGGGAGATCAGGTTGGTTATTGCGAACCGTGCGGAGGTGTTCGGCGTGTGTGCGTGAGTGTGTGTGTGAGAGAAACAGTGTGTGTGTGTGTGTGTGTGGGGGGGGGGGGGGGGGAGAGAGAGAGAAAGTGCATGTGTTAGAGAGAGCAGGGAAGAGAGGGAGTGTGTTTGAGAGAGGGAGGGACTGTGTGGGTGTGTGTGTGAGTGTGTGCGTGTGTGTGTGAGAGAGAGAGAGAGAGAGAGAGAGAGAGAGAGAGAGAGAGAGAGAGAGAGAGAGAGAGAGAGAGAGAGAGGGGGGGAGTGTTGTTAGTGTGAGAGAGAGGGAGTGTTTGTGTGTGTGAGAGCGGGACTGTGTGTGTGAGAGACAGGGAGCGAGAGAGGGAGTGCGCTAGAGAGACTGAGCGGGTAAGGGAGTGTGTGAGAGAGAGGAAGGCGGCACAAGAGGGTGGAATGGAGAGAATTTGTGTACGAGTGGGGGAGAGTGGAAGGAGAGGAGAGAGGAATATATCTGTGCAGCTTTACGGGACATTCGTCAGGTAGCATTTGGATATTTCATACAGTACTGATCACTCCATTACAGGACTGATGTGGTGGCTTTGGGGAAGGAGCAGAGATGGTTAATCAGATGGTTTAAAAACAAGGAACTGCAGTTTGTTGGTTTACAAAAAAGGACACAAAATGCTGGAGTAACTCAGGCAGCATCTCTGGAGATGGAATTGTTGACTGAAGAAACGATCCGAAATGTTACCCATTCCTTCCAGTATTTTGTATCTACCTAAACAGTGCCTATCTATCCACGTGGCGGAGTGCCAGCAGGCTGGAGGAGCGGGCAAAGGCCTTGCCACAGAGCGGACAGGTGAACGGGCGCTGTCCGGTGTGGACTCGCCGGTGCTCCAGCAGGTGGTCAAGGAGGGTGAAGCTCTTACCACAGGACGGGCAGGGGAAGGGACGCTCACCGCTGTGAGCACGCCGGTGCTTCCACAGGCTGGACATGCGGGTGAAACCCTTGCCACACTCAGCGCACACAAAGGGTCTCTTCCCGGTGTGTATCCGCTGGTGCTCCTGCAGCCCCCGTGCTCTCTAGTCACAGTGGGAGCAGCTGCTCACCGGCGTGGGTCCGCCGGTGCTGCCGTAACCCCCTCGAGCTGTCAAACTGCTCACCGCAGTACGGGCAGTCATAGGGCTGGCCACTGGTGTGCACGTGCTGGTGTGACAGGGCATGGGAGGCCATGGCAAAGTGCTCTCCACTCACCGGGCTGGGGAAGGGACGGTCCCCGGCGTGCACCTGCTGGTGGGACAGCAGCTTGGAGGAGCATTTGAAGCCCTTGCCGCACTGGGTGCAGGTGTAGTGGCGCACGCCGGAGTGGGTGCGCTGCTGTTGCAGCAGGTTGCTGGACCGGGTGAAGCACTTATCGCACTGTGCGCATGTGTAGGGGCGCTCGCCGGTGTGGGTGCGCTGGTGCGTCAGCAGGGTGCCGGACTGGGTGAAGGCCTTGCCGCACTGAGCGCAGGTGTAGGGGCGCTCGCCCGTGTGGGTGCGCTGATGAACCAGCAGGTTGCTGGACCGGGTGAAGCCCTTACCGCACTGGGCGCATGTGTAGGGGCGCTCGCCGGTGTGGGTGCGCCGGTGCGTCAGCAGGGTGCCGGACTGGGTGAAGGCCTTGCCGCACTGGGCGCAGGTGTAGGGGCGCTCGCCGGTGTGGGTGCGCTGGTGATCCAGCAGGTTGCTGGACCGGGTGAAGCCCTTACCGCACTGGGCGCATGTGTAGGGGCGCTCGCCTGTGTGGGTGCGCTGGTGCGTCAGCAGGGTGCTGGACTGGGTGAAGGCCTTGCCGCACTGGGCGCAGGTGTAGGGGCGTTCGCCGGTGTGGATGCGCTGGTGCACCAGCAAGCGGCTGGAGTGGGTGAAGCCCTTGCCACAGTCACTGCAGGTGTAGGGCCGCTCCACGGTGTGCACACGCCTGTGCTTCTTCAGCGCTGGTGCCGACTTGAAGCCTTTGCCGCTATCGGAGCAGGTGAAGGGCCCCTTACGGCTGTGCACCCGCCAGTGCACCTGCAGCACTGACAACTGGGTAAAGCTCTTGCCGCAGGTGGAGCAGCCATGGGGCTTCTCACCCGTGTGCACCCACCGGTGTCTCTTCAGCTCATTCGCCGTCTTGAAGTTCTTGCCGCAGTCGGAGCACGTGAAGGGCCTCTCGCCGGAGTGCACGAGGTTGTGCCGCTGCAGCTGGTTATAGAAGGCGAAGCTCTTGCCGCACTCCAAGCAATCGAAGGGGCGTTCTCCCGTGTGCACCCGTCGGTGGGTCTCCAGCCGGCTCGGGCTTTGCCAGGTCTTGCCACACACGTCACACTCATAGCGCTTCTCCTTGTTGTGCCCCATCATGTGGTCCTCCATCGAAGCTCAGCCCCTCGAAGCTCAGCCCACACACCGAGCGGGGGGTGGGGGGGCTCACTGGCACACTGGCCGCGCTCAATGTCCACTCACGTCCCTGTCTCTCCGTCCACAGCAACGGCTTCTAAACCCTGCAGGAGGTGAACACAGAGGGTCAACATGCTGCCAAACAGGACATTACTAGCACATATTGGGTGCATTTATGGCGGTGGAAACCGTTAAATAATTCTGCGCGGCACAGTGGCGCAGCGGTACAGTTGCTGCCTCACCGCCAGAGACCCGGGCTCGATCCTGACTACGGGTGCTGTCTGTGTGGAGTTTGTACGTTCTCCCTTTGACCTGCGTGGGTTTTTATTCCGGGTGCTCCGGTTTCCTCCAACATTTCAAAGACGTTCAGTGTTGTAAATTAATCGGCCTCCACAAAATAGCTAAATTGTCTCCAATGTGCGTAGGATAGTGTTAGTGTACGGGGTGATCGCTGGTCGGCACTTATTCCATGGGCCGAAAGACCTGTTGTTTCCGCACTGCATCTCTAAACTAAACTAAACTACACCAAAGAAGGGTGTTGACCCAAAACGTCACCCATTCCTCTCTCCACAGATGCTGCCTGACCTGCTAAGTTACTCCAGCACTTTGTGTCTATCTTCTCCACAAATGCTGCCTGACCCGCCGAGTTGCTCCATCACTTTGTCATAGTCATGGAGTGAAGCAGTGTTGGAAAGAGGGACTTCGGCCCAACTCGTACCCGCACTCCTAGGTCCCTCTGCTCTACACATTCTGCAAGGCTCAGAGTTCAGAGTCCTAATGAGACCGCACCTGCGGTATTGTGTGCCGTTTTGGTCCCCTAATTTGAGGAAGGACATTATTGCTATTGAGGGAGACCAGCGTAGGTTTACAAGGTTAATTCCCGGGATGGCTGGACTGTCATATGCTGAGAGAATGGAGCGGCTGGGCTTGTACACTCTGGAGTTTAGAAGGATGAGAGGGTATCTTATTGAAACATATAAGATTGTTAAGGGTTTGGACATGCTTGAGGCAGGAAACATGTTCCCGATGTTGGGGGAGTCCAGAACCAGGGGCCACACAGACTTTAAGAATAAGGGGTAAGCCATTTAGTACGGAGACGAGGAAACACTTTTTCTCATGGAGAGTTGTGAGTCTGTGGAATTCTCTGCCTCAGAGGGCGGTGGAGGCCGGTTCTCTGGATACATTCAAGAGAGAGCTAGATAGGGCTCATAAAGATAGTGGAGTCAGCGGATATGGGGAGAAGGCAGGTACGGGGTACATATTTGGGATGATCAGCCATGATCACATTGAATGGCGGTGCTGGCTCAAAGGGCCAAATGGCCTCCTGCACATATTGTCTCTTGTCTATTGCCCCAGCGCCCCGCCATTCACAGTGAAGATCCTGCCCTGGTTTGACTTCCTAAACTGCAACACCCTCCCCACCCCCAAACAATGTGACCTCCTCCCTGTGGCTCCCTGCCCCTTACCCCTGCTGCCTCATGCTCGTTACCCCCCTTTGCTCCCTCCCCCTCCTCCCCACCCCCAAACAATGTGAACCCCCACTAGGCTCCCTACCCCCTTCTATGACTCACTTGACCCCTCTCTCTCCCCCCCCCAGTTCCCAGCCCCCCCCCCATTCATCCCCCTCGGCACCAAACCCACTCCCCCTTGAATCCCTCCCCCCTCCCATTGCTCCCTGCTTGCCCCCGCTACTCACTTCACCCCCTTTCCACCTCCAGCCTCTCACCCCTCTCCCTCCCTACACACTCACTCCCTCTCTCTCTCTCTCACTCTCTCTGACAGAAGCAATTCTGTTCCTCAGACGTTATTAATAAATTTTAGGTATGTACTTTTGTAGCAAACTTAACTACCTATGCATTTACTTTTAATTTTTATTGCACATGAGATTTTTTTTGGTCATAATTTAGCCATTTAGCTGATACCTGTGGCCTTAGTTTAATAAATTTTGCAGTAATGCTTTTATAATTGTTACTTCATTCAATGGAATTGTAATTTTGTCACGGTCCTTTCTGTCATTTTGTTTTCTTTTAGCATAATGAATTATGGTTTTTATTTCAAGAATAAACATTAACAAAAAGCAACAATAGCACAGCTACAACCGTTAGACTCAAACCTTTATGGACATGGGTTTAAAAGGCAGCCTGATGATCATGTGGTTCTTATGAAATGCCAACTTGTGTAATGGTCGGATGTTTTGGGAACGAATTCACAGCCCAGTTTATTCCGCTGTCCTGTGTGTTTATAACATTATTTACACCAGATTTACCGGGTTTATTCCCCAGACGTGTAGTTTATGTGGAGATTGACCTCAACTCCCCCACATTTACCCGGTTTATTTACAACATTATTTACCTCAGCTCCGTCCGCAGCGACGTCACCAACTGCCGCTTCTCCGCCGCCATTTTCATGCGGTCGATGCGGAGACTCGATCCCGGGGCGGGACCGGCGGCCATCTTGGTGAGGTCGGCGCCGCTGATTGGTCGGAAGCCGGTGGCCATCTTTGTGAGGGGTTTGATGGCTGCCATCTTCGTGAGGTCGGCGCCGCTGATTGGTCGGCAGTCGGCGGCCATCTTTGTGAGGGGTTTGATGGCGGCCATGTTGGTGAGGGGTTTATAGTGGCAGATTATTATATAGTTCAAGTGATTGCTCCCTCCAGCCATTTAGGAGAAAGCATGGAGTTAGGAGAATGTCGTGAGTGAAGAGGGGGGGGGGGGGTGAGACGGTGTGGGGGTTGGGGGCGTCCTGCCCGCCCGCCCTGCGCCGTGACGTCACCGCCGATTGGCAGCTGCAAGATGGCGGTTTGTTTTTAGACGTGAAGGCGGATTCAAAATGTCGGCGGCGCTTGTGACGCAGCGACAGAGACAGAGACGGAGACGGAGACAGAGACAGTGACAGTGACACAGAGATAGTGACAGAGACAGAGACAGAGACAGTGACAGGGACAGAGCCAGTGACAGACGGGCAGCGACTGTGGAGACAAGAGAAGCTGCAGCAACAACAACAACAACAACAACTGGGCGGCGTTTCATGGCCAAACCCTGATGCTCACTCAAGGTCACATCAAAGATCATACAGCAGAGCAAGATGGTCAACTTTCACGCAAGTTTGATGAGAGGATTACATGGATGGTTCATATTCAGAAAGTAGTGGACAAATGTAAGAAGATACTTAATGTAATGAGATGTTTAGTTGGATGTGATTGGGGGGCAGATAGAACAGCTTTGAAGGCTATATAAATACACTGGGTTAATTAGATCTGTGTTAGATTATGGTTGTGTGGTGTATGGGTCCGCATCAAGTACTTCTCAAGAAAATAAACAACATTCAATATGAGGCATTGAGAATATGTACAGGTGCAATAAAAACAACTCCTACAGCAGCATTACAGGTTGAAATGGGGGAGATGCCTCTCGAGATGAGAAGGATACTGCTTTCACCCAGCACAAGTTACTGTCAAACCATGCTGGGAAAAGGAGAGAAGGGAAACAACAAGTTTTGGAAGGACAGTGACCCAGAGAGCATTACAAATCAGCATAGCACAATTAAATGTGGTTCCAACGGTTCCATTACCTTTAATTCCACCTTGGATACTTCCAGATGCAACAGTAGACTTTACAATATTAGAACAGAAAAACAAGGATAAACAACGTATGTATAATTCATTCATCATACAGGAATACATTGACAGATACTACAGCTTTGTCCAAATTTATACAGATGCATCAAAAGATTCAGTAGATAAAGTAGGAGTAGCATTTATTGTACCAGGATTTCACATCAAAGTATGGAAGAGGATCAATAATGAGGTCTCAGTATACACAGGTGAAATGATTGCAATATTGTTAGCGGTACAGTGGGTCGAGGATACCAGGCATTTAAGGACAGTTATTTGTTCAGATTCAAGTTTAGCAATAAAGAGTTTACAGCACAGCCATTCAGACAGTAGACCAGACATTTTGATTGAAATACAACAAACACTATTCAGAATTCAAATGATGGGGCTTACAGTCATATTTGTATGGGTACCAGCACACATTGGCATTAGAGGAAACAAAATGGCAGATAAGGGAGCAAAAGAGGTAACAAAAAGAAGTAAGATTGATTTAAGTATTAACATAGGTAAAACTGAAATCAAAGACATTATTAAGCAAAGACTGAAGGAAAGATGGCAAAAGCAATGGGAGGAAGAGCGGAAAGGACGGTGGTTCAACAGAGTCCAGAGGAAAGTGGGAGAAATGACATGTGCAGGAAAAAACAGAAAAGAGGAGACAGTAATTTCAAGAATCAGATTTGGACACACTGGTCTGAACAGTACTCTTTTTATAATAGGCAAGCATAATACAGGCAGATGTGAATACTGTGGGCAAGAAGAGACAATAGAGCATGTCATTATACATTGTGAGAGGTATGAGGAAGAAAGAAGACAAATGAGTGAACGATTCAGAAAAGAAAAAGTACAATTTGATTTAATAGATATTTTACAAAATAATTCATATAAGTGCTATCAAACTCTCAGGGTAACCAATTTGTTTGGAAAGATATAGCTTATTAGTATATAAGTTATAATGTTATTTGATCCACACTCCATACCAGTTGGTGGCGGTAATGCACTAAAAAGTTGGTTGCCAACCGCCAAAAAAAACTACATAGAAGAAGAAGAAGCAGAACTCTCACGCAAACGCGTAGTTACGGTCATGGGCAGATTGATGGTGATTTTAGCAACCAGCCTCCACCATCTTGTTCCGGCCAAAGATCGGATCTTTGTTTCCGCCTCCGCTCCCGTATCTTCGCTTTGGTCTTTGACTTGGGCGGGGAGAGGGGGTGAGCGGCCCGGGGCAGTGGGGAGAGGGGGTGTGTGGCCCGGGGAGAGGGGGTGTGTGGCCCGGGGCAGCGGGGAGAGGGGGTGTGGCCCGAGGCAGCGGGGAGAGGGGGTGTGTGGCCCGGGGCGGCGGGGAGAGGGGGTGTGGCCCGAGGCAGCGGGGAGAGGGGGTGTGTGGCCCGGGGCAGCGGGGAGAGGGGGTGTGTGGCCCGGGGCAGCGGGGGTGTGTGGCCCGGGGCAGCGGGGAGAGGGGGTGTGTGGCCCGGGAAGAGGGGTTGTGTGGCCCGGGGCAGCGGGGAGAGGGGGGGTGTGGCCCGGGGAGAGGGGGGGTGGGGGCACGGGGCAGCGGGGAGAGGGGGTGTGTGGCCCGGGGCAGCGGGGAGAGGGGGTGTGTGGCCCGGGAAGAGGGGTTGTGTGGCCCGGGGCAGCGGGGAGAGGGGGTGTGTGGCCCGGGGAGAGGGGGGGTGTGGCCCGGGGCAGCGGGGAGAGGCGGTGTGTGGCCCGGGGCAGCGGGGAGAGGGGGTGTGTGGCCCGGGGCAGCGGGGAGAGGCGGTGTGTGGCCCGGGGAGAGGGGTTGTGTGGCCCGGGGCAGCGGGGAGAGGGGGTGTGGCCCGGGGCAGCGGGGAGGCCTGAGGCCTTGGCGGTGTGAGGGGGGTGCGCGGCTCGGGGCAGCGGGGAGAGGAGCATAGGAGGGGGGGGATACATTGTAGTGTGGGGAGAGGTGAGGGAGTGCCGGGGGGGGGGGGGAGTTGAGGGTTGGGATAGGGCCTAGTGTGTGTGATGTTGCGGGGAGGTTTGCAATGCTTATTATTTAATGTCCCCTGTCTAGTCTGAAATAAAGTTCATCATTGGACATAAAAATCAGAAGAAATATAATTGTGTGTGTTATATGATTATATACATTTATATCACATTCATGTATGTGTGTTCTTTCCAGCACAATCTAGTCAGTTGGATCTTTGGTGGAAACAAGAGAAGCTGCATCAACAACTGGGCGGTGGCGACTACAGGGCTGCACCCTGATTCTCACTGAAGGTAAAATGCTGCAGTGACTTTGTCATAGAGAGTGCAAACAGTATAGGGGGGTTGCACGGAAGGTCACTGGGTCATAGGGCTTGACGCACGGAGCCGCTAAATCCAACTGGAAGACATCCGTCACTTCCGGTATATGTTATTAATGCTAGAAACGCGTACTTTCCTACCTGTTAAAAACCACCAAAATGTTGAATTTTTGTGCTGAAAAAAATTTGTGGGAGTCAGGGTAAGTGTGAGAGACATCGTACCCAACTTTAGAATTCCAAAAGTGAAGCGAAATGAAGGTATAGAGAAGCGAGAACTGAAGGGACTTCAGCACCTAAAGTGCTTGGTAAACATTGAAAATATTGGGATTATCGCGTTTGCTCACTGCATTTTATCAGGTAAGGCATTATTTGTGTTTTTTCTTGATTCCTTTGGTATCTAAAAATTCTCAGAAATGATAAATCTGGCTGTAAATTTTTCTTCAGATGCGTTTTCATTTTGTATGTAAAAACCCACGAGAACCATGGGCGATTTAAAAAAAATTTACAGCCAGATTTATCACTTCTGAAACTTTTTAGATGCCAAAGGAATCAAGAAAAAATACAAATAATGCCTTACTGTTGATGAAATGCAGTGAGCAAACGGCCAATGTTCGCCCAGCACTCTGGCTGTTGTTGTCCTTTAAGCTCTCTCTTCTATCTACCGTAATTTCTCCTCACATTTGGAATTCTGAAGTATGCTAAATGTCTCACACGCTTATCCCGATTTCCATAATTATTTACAGGGCAAAAATTGACAATTTCAGCGGTGGGGTTTTAATGGGCCCGCTACGCTGGAAACAATGGTAAGTGCCTACCTGCAGTTCATCGCGTGTAATCCATTTGGAGTAGCGTAGCAACAGTACGGGTCATGGGTCGTGACCCGACCGCCGTGAAACCTCCCTATAGCAATGTTACAAAATTTTGAGATTTAAAAAATCAAGTCTTTAATTTATCCCATCAGATAACGCATAAAAAGAAGTTTAATTTGACACCTAATTCACTTTCATATCTTCAGTACTAAAAAAGGTTATGGCCATTTTCATACTCGGAAATTGGCATCTTGTTCCCTATTGCTTTTCCATCGACTTAACACAAAAGCTGTGATCGAGGACTATCAAAAGCCCATAACTTTATTAAAATTGAAGAGAACTGAAAGACATTTTCAGTTATTATAGATTGAAGCATTCTGAAACAAATATGAAACAATCTTACTTAGATGACTTGAAATTAAAGCATAGTTAGTTATCTAATTGTAGCTAATTACAAAATTCAATTACTAGATCTAAACATCTATCCATTTCTTAAGAATAGATTAACATTTTTAAATAGCCTAAGTGTCCAAATAACATTCACACAAGAATTCAGAATATAACATAATTTTTAAATCTCATTGTCATGGGTTTATAGGCCAAATGGAAGGAATTTAATGTTTAATACCTGTAAATTAATGGCCATTTAAATCAGCTTGCGAGTGGGATTTTCTGGAACGGGACCATTTGGAACGTTCAGGATGCGGTGATTTTAGTCCCCCATATCTGCAGCAAAAACACTGCCTGTTCTTCGGGGGGAAAAATCGCCGTTCGCAACTTAAAATGTGAATTAAATACATCTTAAGAAACACTTTTATACATAAAAATAAACTACTTTCTTTTACCTGGTCCTCCATAAAATCTCCCATAGGAGGGTGTGTCCCCTTCCATTAGTACAGGGCTTTTGCATTTTTCAGCTTGAAATTGTGCAATATGGTGCATACTGTAACGAGTCTTTTAACTTACACTTGAATGCAATATATATATTTTAAATTGGATTAGCTATGAAGAAGGTTAGAGTAAAATACATTCCTAATTACATCCCACAGTTTAGCCCAGGCTCTGATCAACAGGTGCAGCACATGAATGATCTGAGTATATTCATGTATGGAAATCAGATTATAATCAAACACTTGGCCCATGTTGACCAACCTGGGTCTCACTGCACACCTGGTATTACTCCTGACCCTGACTCCAGTTGCAAAAACCTTCTCTCATTCCTGACTCTGAGTCCAGCCTTACACCTGCCCCCCCCCTATTCTACCCTGATCATAGCTGCTTACCTGCTTAGGTTCCCAGTGCTGAACACACCCCCTGGTCCCAGGTTTGACTGCACATCCAGTACTATTCCAGACTCTCAATGCAAAGTTGGCCTTGCTCCGAGCCCCTCTGCACTGACAATATATCTGGCCCACACATAAAGCCCCATATCTGACCCCCTGGACTTAACCTATTACGTTCAAGTCCACAGATGCTTATCTAATGCAGTAATCCTTTATGGGGCACTTCACAGACCAAATTATGGATAACAAAATTTGCTACATTTATTAGTTTTCTTGTTATCTAACATGCTAGTTACTTTGTCAAAGAAGTCATCAATTGGTTGAACACAATTCCCATCCATAAATTTATACTTACTCAGATGTATAAGTATTCTGATACCATTTCTTTCATTTCCGTAACAAACTGTCCTGAAGTCATTTTCACCCCCAATATTTTCAGTATTTTGCTGTCTTCCTCTCAGCTGGGACTTTTCCGAAATGCCAAGGTCAATAACTATATATTTAAGCAATATTATTCTATTAAATGTGATCTTGAGAGTACATAATATTTTCTGTGGTATTCATAACACAACAATGATAAAAAGATCTTTGTTTTGATTGCACCTACCAACATGCACACATTATTGTATTACAGTTAATATGTACCGAGGGCAAAGTTTTTTCCAATGCACCCCGTTCCCAATTACTTTTACATTGAAGTGATTGAAATCCAAGTGAAGTTTAAATGGCATAAATGTAAAGCCTCTGAAATGGATGATATTCATTACGTGGTTGGTTGTGGTCAGTATCAACACAATTACCATATTAAACTTTGAATCTTCAGATGTCCTGGTTCAAGCTAAAACTAAAGACAAATAATAATCTCCTCACACATTCCCCTGCAAGTATCTATGTCACTCCTTTAAAATATACCCCTTCTTTCAACAAGTTCTTAAACATCGCATCTGAATCAGTTTCCATCTGATTACACTCCTTGAGGATGTTCATCTACGTGTTCAATTAACAAAGCAACGAGATTGGGAACATTTCTATTCAACCTGTCAAAGGAATTGGGGGGGGGGGGGGTTAGAAATAGTCAGTGAGGTAAACAAACATACTAATTGAGTGGCAAATGACAATAGTGTTAACTTCCCAATATTTAACTGAAGGAAATAATAGGTTATCAGGGCTGTATGTTGTGACAGACAGCCTGACGCCTTGCATGTCATTTAATATTACACTTATCCCATCCCCCTGGATATTCCGGATTAATAAATTAAGGTTTTGTCAACTAATTACAAATTAGGCTAATTACAAATCTATAACATTAGCCAACTCCGAAACATGAAGCGCTGAGCATTGGGATCCAGACATCACGGACAACTGGCTTCAGTTCCCCGCTCACATCTGGCAGTGTTCTCCGTGGAGCGTTTTTGATCACTGGCCTTGGGGGTACTTGGTGAGGGAGTGGGGCAACCGAGTGGGGAGAGGGTGTGGAAGAAGGGTCCCCCCTCCCAGGGTAGGAACATTTTGAAATTTGATGTATTAAAATCATGTTATAGTGCATCGTAGAAGTATGATTTCAATGCTTTTTGTAGGGAGTATTTTTAAGAGGTAACTTTTTAAGGGGTAACTTTATCCACACAAAGGGTGATGGGTGTATTGAACAAGCTGCCAGAGGAGGTAGTTGAGGCAGGGACCTTCCCAACATTTAAGAAAAAAATTTTTTTGTTGTTTTTTAAAATTTTATTTATTAGAAGTGAGTACAATGCATTGGTACAAAAATTATGTTAACATATTACATTCTCTGTACAACTTCCTTTTTTTTAAAGAGAGAAGTAAGAAAAGAGAGACGAAAAAGAGGTTGTGAAAAGTGAAGAATAGACTAGTGAACGTGAGTGAGAAACAGATAAAGAAAAAGTGAAAAAAAAATAAGGAAAGCAGAGGGAGATTATTCAGTCGCAACAAGGAGATGAATTTTTTATAGTCTAAATCATCTTTCACCCATACCTGAAACTTTTAGTTTTCATGATACTATGTCACCACATGAATCCAAGAAATCAATAAATGGGGACCAACTCCTTAAGAATTGGTCCTGTTTGTCTATTAGGAGGAGTCTCATTTCTTCCAAATGTGCTGTGTCCAGCATATTACTAATCTACATTTTAAATGTTGGTATATTAGCATTTTTCCAAAATTTAAGTATGTTTTTTTGCTGTTATTAACCCATAATTGAAAAATGAGTTTTGGTGTGTATTTAATTTGTTCCCATCTCCACTTACCCCAAATATAATCATTTCAATATTAGGTTCCATTTTTGTCTTAAATAGCTTTGAGAATATATCAAATATGTCACACCAAAATGTATAAAGTTTTGTACAAGAGACAAATGAGTGTATAATATTGGCATTTTGAGAAAGACATTTATCACAAATGGGAGAAATATTTGGATAACATTTATTCAACCTAGTTTTGGAATAATATAATCTATGTAATATTTTAAATTGAATTAAATTATGCCTAGTGTTGATCGAACATTTATGTATATGTATCAAATATTTTTCCCATGTTTCTTTTGAGATTTTTGTCATTAATTATTTTTCCCAATCTTCTCTAATTGCCACTGTTGATGGTAATTCTATGTTTAAAATACTGTTATACAAGTATGATATTATTTCTTTTTACTCCACCTTGATATTCATTACTTCTTCCAGTGGGTCTAAAATTATACTTTGGAATCTTGGTATATATTTCTTCATAAAATCACATACCTGTAGGTATTTAAAATATTGATTGTTATTCAATTTAAATTTTGATTTTAATTGTTGGAATGATAATAGATTTCACAATTCATACCAATCACCTACCTTTTTAATTCCCACTCTTTCCCATGGTTTATATGTTTTATCCATACCAGATGGTTTAAATACTGGGTTATTCACTATTGGTGTTAGCACTGATAAGTTTCTTAATTTTAAAGTTAATTTTATTTGTTTCCAGATTCGTATTGTATTTTGTATAATTGGATTCTTCTTATATAACATATTATTCAGCTTTATTGGGGAAAAGATGATCATCCTAAATCGTAGAGGACGCAATCCTCTTCTTATCATTCTTATCCATTCCAACTGTTGAGCAGAACTATCCAACCAATAAATTATATTCTTAATATATACTGCCCAATAATAGTATAGTTAATTAGGTAGTGCAAATCCCCCCACCTCTTTGGGTTTGCACAAGTGATTTATTTTAATTCTATGTGCTTTATATTCCCAAATAAAATTAGAAATATTTGAGTCTAATTTGTTTAAAAAGTGTTTTGGTATATATATTGGTATAGATTGGAATAAATATATTATTTGTGGTAGCGCTATCATTTTTATAGCGTTTATTCTGCCGATTAATGATAGTGGGAGCGTTCTCCAAAATTTAATCAGGGCATCAAATTTATTTAATAATGGTATAAAATTGGCGTTAAATTTATATCTTCTAGTAACTTGAATACCCAAATACTTAAATGTTTCCGTTGCAATTTTAAATGGAATTTTAATAGGTGATTCGCTTTCTGGGGTTTTAATGGCATAATTTCACTTTTATTCCAATTTATTCTATAACCGGAGAAAGAGCCAAATTCCTCTATTAGATTTAATAGATTCGGGATGCTTGTTTGGGAGTTTGTAATATATAAAAGTATATCATCTGCATAACGTGATATTTTATTACTAGTATCTTTAGTATTATATCCCTGAATATCTGGATGCCTTCTTATCCTTTCAGCAAGCAGCTCTATAGCAAATATAGCAAAGTGCAAATAGCAGGGGTGATAAAACACAACCCTGCCTATTGCCCCTCGATAATTGAAATTTTGGAGATAACATATTATTAGTTAGTATTCTTGCCATTGGTTTATCATATAGTAATTTAACCCATCTGATAAAATTCTCTCTCATATTAAATTTTTGGAGTACTTTGTATAAATACTGACATTCTACCTGATCAAATGCTTTCTCTGCATCCAGAGATATAACTGATAAGTCTTCCTTTTCCATTTTGTATGCATACATTAAATTAAAAAGGCGTCTCAAATTGTTAGATGATTGTCTTTTAGGTATAAACCCCGTTTGGTCCGGATTTATCAAATTTATTAATGTACAGGGCTCGATATTAACGGTTGCCCGGGTGCCATTGACCACTCAATGCACCGCCGAGCAACTAAACGCTGAGTAATTTTGCCCTGCTTGGCAACCAGATACTGGTTTGTAGCGAAGATAGACACAAACAACTGGAGTAACTCCGCGGGTCAGGCAGCATCTATGGAGACAAGGAACGCGACGTTTTGTGTCGGCGGCGACGACTGTATTGCGTGAGAAAGATACTAGGTGCGTGGTGACGAAGGGTCGCAGCGAATGACTGGTCCCGCACAGCGACAGCAGCGGCAGCGATAGCGGCTTCATCTCCTCCTCCTCCCGCCCTGATAGCGCCGCTGCTTGCAAAGCTACTACCCGGCGCTTTAAAGAAAACCCTCCCGCACGCCGAGGAGAGACAGGCCTCGGTGTGCGGGAGGGTTTGTTTTGAAAGCGGTTATCCCGTTAGCGGGTTTGCAAGCAGCGGCCGCTATCAGGGAGGGGTTGGTAATGGAGCCGCTGCCGCTGCGCGGGACCCGTCATTCGCTCCGACACTTCTGAAGCAGCTGCACCAAATATACTATAGCTATAGGATCTTTGAGCTGCACCACTCGGCACCGTTGGCTGACGGAGGAGGGAGGCGGTGGGGAGGAATTCCCAACGGCCAAGGCAGCGGGCGATGTCCGAGGAGCGCTGACCTTCCTTCCTCCCCACCTCGTACCCCTTTTTTTCTCTCTCTCTCTCTCTCCCTCTCCCTCACCCTCTCCCTCCCCCTCTCTCTCTCTCCCTCTCCCGCAGTTGCTACCGTTGACATGTTATTAGAGAATTCATTTTCTCTCTCCCTCTCCCCCTCCACCTCCCCCTCCCCCTCTCCATCTCTCTCCCTCTCCATCCCTCTCTCCCGCAGTTGCTGCCGTTGACATGTTATTGGAGAATTCATTTTCTCTCTCTCTCTCTCTCTCTCTCTCTCTCTCTCTCTCTCTCTCTCTCTCTCTCTCTCTCTCTCTCTCTCTCTCTCCCTCCCTCTCCCTCTCCCTCTCCCTCTCCCTCTCCCTCTCCCTCTCCCTCTCCCTCTCCCTCTCCCTCTCCCTCTCCCTCTCCCTCTCCCTCTCCCTCCCCCTCCCCCTCCCCCTCCCCCTCCCCCTTCCCCTCTCCATCTCTCTGTCTCTCCCACAGTTGCTACCGTTGTCATGTAATTAGAGAATTCATTTTAACGGCTCTTAATATGGAGTATCACCACTGTAGTTATTTAATCAGCAACATTCACAACTATACGTACGCATATACGTTAGCATGGTCCAGGATTTATTGACACAGGTTGATCATACGCTCAATAATCCAACCACATTTTTGTTTGAAAGTGGAAAGAACTAATAGAAATTGCATTAATTGCAATATGTAAAAAGAGTTGAGATACTGTCTTATAATTTTGCTGCATGTCATTGTGGCATCATGCAAGCCATCTTAAATGACAACCTAAAAAGCTGCCAAGGTTGCCCGGCTGGCAACAGGGAAAAAAAGTTAAGCGAGAGCCCTGCTGTCATATGCTGAGAGAATGGAGCGGCTGGGCTTGTACACTCTGGAGTTTAGAAGGATGAGAGGGCATCTTATTGAACCATATAAGATTGTTAAGGGTTTGGACACGCTAGAGGCAGGAAACATGTTCCCGATGTTGGAGGAGTCCCCAACCGGGGGCCACACAGTTTAAGAATATGGGTTAAGCCATTCAGAACAGAGACAAGGAAACACCTTTTCTCACAGAGAGTTGTGAGTCTGTGGAATTATCTGCCTCAGAGGGCGGTGGAGGCCTGTTCTGTGGATACTTTCAAGAGAGAGATAGATAGGGCTCTCAAAGATCGCGGAGTCAAGAGGTATGGGGCGAAGGCAGGAACGGGGTACTGATTTGGAATGATCAGCCATGATCACATTGAATGGCGGTGCTGGCTCAAAGGGCCGAATGGCCTCCTCCTGCACCTATTGTCCTTTGTCTATTGCCCCAGCGCCCCGCCATTCACAGTGAAGACACTGCCCTGGTTTGACTTCCTAAACTGCAACACCCTCCCCACCCCCAAACAATGTGACCTCCTTCCTGTAGCTCCCTGCCCCTTACCCCTGCCGCCTCCTGCTCCTTACCCCCCTTTGCTCCCTCCCCTTCCCCACACAGTGTGAACCCCCACCAGGCTCCCTACCCCCTTCCATGGCTCACTTGACCCCTTTCTCTGGGTTCTTGGTTTCTTAGTCATCCAAAATATTCCAAATTGAATTTAAACTGGAGGGGGTGGGGAGAGGACTCCCGCCCCCCCCGTTCCCTGCCCACCGATTCATCCCCCTCGGCACCAAACCCACTCCCCTTGAATCCCTCCCCCTCCCTTTGTTCCCTGTTTCCCCCCCCCCCGCTACTCACTTCGCCCCTTTTTCCAACCCCCAGATTCTCACCCCCTCCCTCCCTACCGCGGACTCTCCTCTCTCTCTCTGAACCTCTCCCCTTATTCCTGCCCTCTCAGCCCCCACCGCTCAGACATCTCTCTCCCTTCCTAACTCTCTTTCCACAACTCCCATCCTCTCTGTCTCTCCCTTCCTTATCTCTCCACCCTTCTATACCTCTGCCCCTCTCTCTCTCCCTCTCTGTCTCTACCCTCTCTCGCTCTCTCTACTCAATCCATCTCTCTCCACCACACCTATCTCTCTCTCCCCCTCCTATCTCCGTCCCCACACTCTCTCTCCCGCTCTCTCCCTCCCTTCTCTCTCTCTCTGTCTCTCTTTCCCTCTCTCTTCCTACCCTCTCTCTCTCCCTCTCTCTATCCATCTCTCTCTACTCAATCTATCTCTGTCTCTTTCCCTCTCTTCCACTCTCTCTCTCCCTCTTTCTCTCTCTCTTTGTATCTCTTTCTCCCTCCCTCCCTCTCTCTCTCTTTCTCCCGCCCCTATCTCTCTCTGTTTATATCTCTCCCCTCTCCTCGCACCATCTTTCTCTCTCTCCCCCTCTTTCTATCTATCTATCTACCTCTCTCTTGTTCCCTCCCTCTCCCCCTCTCTTTTTCTCCCTCTCCCTTCCTCTCTGTTACGACTCCCGAATGCAAGTACTTCAGAGCCACGTAACACAAGTCAAAAACCAGGGTCAGGTTCAAAAAACAGTTTTAATAATTCATTTGAACCCAAAACTCAAACCTGATATAAACAACCCAGTCAGGGATATGGATAAACCGACAAACAATTTAACAATGCTCCAGCCAACCACACCATGGGCCGTCGAACCGGAGATTCCAAAACTTGCCCAAAGAGATACAACCCTGAAACCAAAATACATGTAAACTCTAAGGTCAGCCCTTATCCGTCCCAATACAATATCTATCAACAAGGAATGGTGAAAATACACAAAGTTCTATGCCATGTGGTCAGGCTGCCTCGGCCCCCACCAACAGACTGCTTCAGTCAGAGTCCACGACGAAGAGCAAGAATTCTGGGAAGCTCTGGTCTTTATACTCCAGATGAGTCACCCGTCACCTGACGCAGCTTGGCCAATCGGGTACAGGAGCCTTTAACCCCTCGATTCCACTCACAGCCACGAGGCCTGTACTTGGGATAGAAACAGAGAAGTAAGTACATAGCATTCACCAGGGGGGGGGAAAGTGCCTAACACTCTCCCTCTTTCCCTCCCTCTCTCTTTCCCTCCATCTCACTCTCTTTCTCACTCCCTCTCTCTCACCGTCCAGTGCGGGTCGGCTCCATCTTGGCCCGAACAAAGGTGTCATTTCCGGGCTGATGGCAACGGGCCGGGGCTGTCCGCGACGTCATTTCCGGGCTCATGCCATACTCTATAAACTTTGAGCGGGGCGGCCTCAGACCAGAAATGACGCCTCTGTCTCGGCCAAGATGGAGCCGACCCGCACTGGACGGAGAGGGAGAGAGAAAGAGAGAGAGGGGGAAAGAGAGAGAGAGGGGGGAGGGGAGAGAACAAAAGAGAGAGAGAGAGAGTGAGAGGGGGAGAAAAATAGAGGAGAACAAGAGAGAGAGAGAGAGAGAGAGAGAGAGAGAGAGAAAGATGGTGTGAGGAGAGAGCGGAGAGATAAAAACAGAGAGGGGCGGGAAAGAGGGAGAGGGAGGGAGAAAGAGAGAACGATAAGGGGAGAGGGAGAGAGAGGGAGAGAGAGAGACGGGAACCCAGAAAAGAGTTCCCTGTGTCAGTTGGTACTGAGACTAACTACCCCTATTCAGTTAAACCCTATCCAGTTAAACCCTGACTGGCCTCAGATCAATACTGACCCCCAATCACCAGTTAGAGTGAACCAAATTATCAAACAATGTAAAGAAACGTATTTGGAACATTGGGATAAAGAAACCAAAAGCCAAAGCACATTAAAATGTTACCGTTCCCTAAAAAGTGACTTTAAATTGGCAGACTATCTCTCAACTGTTAGAGACATAAAGCAGAGACAGACCCTCACCAAATACAGGTTAAGTGACCATTATTTGGAAGTTGACAGAAGAGAAAGACAGGAAGACAGAAGAGATTCTGGCAACCAAGAGAAAACAGAATATGCGGCCACTGTTTGACAGATAAGTTTGAAACAGAGGTGCACTTCCTCCGAAAATGCAATAAATGTGACAAAACAAGGAAAGCATACTTTGACAAACTCAGTGTGGCAACCCCTGATTTTAAAGAACTAGATGATACATCAAAACTAAGAATAATCCTTGGCGAAGGAAATACGGCACACCTTGGTGCACAATACGTAACAGCATGCCATAACCTGAGAGACGGTGAATGACCAACATATGTACGTACACACTAATTGACATTAACTAACACTAAGAAATTAATATTGAATTGCTAAACTTGCTATTGTGTTGTACTGCTTACAGCTACAAGAACGTGTAGCATCAATAAAGGGCTATAGGCCTATTGCAAGTTTATGTATAGGGACATATCTATCCATGCACTGTAGACTTGTATTTATACTTATGCATTTTAAACATGTATGTCATGTTTTATACTTTGGCAATATAACAATGTTTTTTTGTCATGCCAATAAAGTTTTTAAATTGAAAATAGAGAGAGGGAGAGAGAGAGAGAGAGAAAGAGGGAGAGAGTGGGAGAGAGAGAAAGAGAGAGAGGGAGAGGGAGAGGGAGAGAGATGGAGGGAGAGGGAGGGAGGGAAAGAGAGACACACAGAGAGGGAGAGGGAGGGAGAGAGGAAGGAAAATAGAGAGAGAGGGAGAGAGAAAGAGGGGGAGAAAAAGAGGAGGGATAGGGATAGAACGAGAGAGAGAGAGAGAGAGAGAGAGAGAGAGAGAGAGAGAGAGAGAGAGAGAGAGAGAGAGAGGGGGGGGGTGGGGAGAGAGAGGGAGGGAGAGAGAGAGAGACCAAGAGAGAGATATAGGGAGGGAGATAGGGGATGGAGAGAGAGGGATTGAGTAAAGAGAGTGGTGGAAAGGGAGCGAGAGGGGTGGAGAGAGTGTGGGGAGGGAGAGAGAGGGATTGAGGAGAGAGAGGGAGGGGTGGAGAGAGAGAGGGGGAGAGAGAGAGGGGCAGAGTGAGAGAGATCGATGGGTGGAGAGAGAAGGGAGGAAGAGATAGAGAGGGGGGAGTTGAGGAGAGAGAGTTTGGAGGGGAGAGGGGGAGATATCTGAGCGGTGGGGGCTGAGAGGGGCAGGAATAAGGGGAGAGGTTCACAGAGAGAGAGAGAGAGAGAGGAGACAGTTCGGGGGAGGGGGTGAGAGTCTGGGGGTTGGAAAAGAGGTGTAGTTAGTAGCGGGGGGGGAAGCTGGGAACAAAGGGAGGGGAGAGATTCAAGGTGGAGTGGGTTTGGTGCCGAGGGGGATGAATGGGGGCAGGGAAATGAGGGGGGGGTGGGAGAGAGGGGTCAAGTGAGTCATGGAAGAGGGTAGGGAGCCAGGTGGGGGTGGGTTCACACTGTTTGAGGGTCGGGAGGAGGGGGAGGGAGCAAAGGGGGCAAGGAGCAGGAGACGGCGGGGTAAGGGGCAGGGAGGAGGTCACATTGTTTAAGGGTAGGGAGGGTGTTGCAGTTTAGGAAGTCAAATCAGGGCAGAATCTTCACTGTTAGTGGCGGGGCGCTGGGGGAATGTGTGGGGCCGAGGGATCTGGGAGTGTGGGTTTGAGATGGGCTGAAGGGTCTCTTTCCAACGCTGTATCACTCTATGACAAAGTGCTGGAGTAACTCAGCGGGTCAGGCAGCATCTGTGGAGAGAAGGAATGGGTTGCGTTTGAGGTCGACACCCTTAGTTTAGTTAGAGATGCAGCGCGGAAACAACAGGTCTTTCGGTCCATGGACTCCGCGCCGACCAGCGATCACCCCGTACACTAGCACTATCCTTTGCACATTGGGGACAATTTAGCAATTTTGAGGAGGCCGCGCCGGTCACGCCTCCTCAAAATTCACGCAGGTCAAAGGGAGAACGTACAAACTCCACACAGACAGCACCCGTAGTCAGGATCGAGCCCGGGTCTCTGGCGGTGAGGCAGCAACTGTACCGCTGCACCTGTGCCCCTCGCAGAATTATGTAACGGTTTCCTCCGCCATAAAAGCACCCAATATGTGCTAGTAATGTTCTGTTTGCCAGCTTGTTGACACCCTGTGTTCCCCTCCTGCAGGGTTTAGGAGCCGTTGCTGTGGACGGATTGACGGGGACGTGAGCGACTATTGAGGGCGGCAAGGGTGCCAGTGAGTCCCTTCCCCCATCTGCTCGTTGTGCGGGCTGAGCTTCAATGGAGGACAACATGACGGGACACAACAAGGAGAAGCGTTATGAGTGCGACGTGTGTGGCAAGGCCTGGCGGTGCCCGAGCGAGCTGGAGATCCACTGGCGGGTGCACACGGGAGAACGCCCCTTCAACTGCTCGGAGTGCGGCAAGAGTTTCGCCAGCTACAACAAACTGCAGCGGCACAACCTCGTGCACTCCGTCGAGAGGCCCTCCACCTGCTCTGCATGCGGCAAGAGCTTCAAGACGGCGAATCACCTGAAGAGACACTGGCGGGTGCACACGGGCGAGAAGCCCTATTGCTGTTCCACATGCGGCAAGAACTTTGCCCAGTTGTCGGGGCTGCGGGATCACTGCCGGGTGCACAGCAGCGAGCGGCCCTTCACCTGCTCCAACTGCGGCAAATGCTTCAAGTCGTCGCCAGAGCTTAAGCAGCACAGGCGCCTGCACACTGGCGAACGACCCTACACCTGCAACGACTGCGGCAAGGGCTTCACCCAGTCCAGCAACCTGGTGGTGCACCAGCGCACCCACACCGGCGAGCGCCCCTACACCTGCGCTCACTGCGGCAAGGGCTTCACCCAGTCCGTCAGCCTGCTGGTGCACCAGCGCACCCACACCGGCGAGCGTCCCTACACCTGCGCCCAGTGTGGCAAGGGCTTCACCGCCTCCAGCAACCTGCTGGTGCACCAGCGCAACCACACTAGCGAGCGCCCCTGCACCTGCGCTCAATGCGGCAAGGGCTTCACCCACTCCTGCAACCTGCTGTTGCACCAGCGCGCCCGCACAGGCGAGCGCCCCTTCACCTGCGCCCAGTGCGGAAAGGGCTTCACCAGTTCCACCTATCTGCTGTCCCACCAGCGGCTGCACGCCTGCGACCATCCGGTCCCAGGCCGGTGAGTGGAGAGCGCTTTGCCAAGGCCTCCCACGCCCTGTCTCACCAGCGCGTGCACACCAGTGGCCCACCCTACGACTGCCCGTACTGCGGTGAGCAGTTTGACAGCTCACGGGGGTTGCGGCAGCACCGGCGGACCCACGCCGGCGAGTAGCTGCTCCCACTGTGACAAGAGAGCATGGGGGCTACGGGTGCACCAGCGGAGAGACCCTTTGCATGGGGGCTACGGAATACACACCGGAGAGACCCTTTGTGTGCGCTGAGTGTGGCAAGGGTTTCACCTGCATATCCAGCCTGTGGCAGCACCGGCGTACACACAGCGGTGAGCGTTTTTTCCCCTGTCCGTTAGAAATGTCCAGACCCAACACGTTGCCTGGCCATTCCCCCTCCAAAGTCCTGGTAGAACTAGCGGGTCGGCCAAGTGTTCCTAATATAGCCCTCCTTGGCCTTGTCGAGGAGCAGACAAGCAACATATAACCATATAACAATTACAGCACGGAAACAGGCCATCTCGACCCTTCTAGTCCGTGCCGAACACGTATTCTCCCCTAGTCCCATATACCTGCGTTCAGACCATAACCCTCCATTCCTTTCCCGTCCATATAACTATCCAATTTATTTTTAAATGATAAAAACCAACCTGCCTCCACCACCTTCACTGGAAGCTCATTCCACACAGCCACCACTCTCTGAGTAAAGAAGTTCCTCCTCATGTTACCCCTAAACTTCTGTCCCTTAATTTTCAAGTCATGTCCCCTTGTTTGAATCTTCCCTACTCTCAGTGGGAAAAGCTTATCCACGTAAACTCTGTCTAACCCTCTCATCATTTTAAAGACCTCTATCAAGTCCCCCTTAACCTTCTGTACCAGCATCTTCTCATTCATACTGTACCCAAGTGAAAATGCAAAAGTGAGCCAAGCTGCACACAGCCGACGGCTCACAGTACCAGCTGGCTGCCACTGGCCCAAACACTTAAAAGCATTTTAAAGTTTTTTTTAAAAGAAAGTCTTGACGCATTTGAGCCTTGCCTAACAAATAAAGCAAGTTTTTCCTGACCTGACTGTGTTCTTCGGAATTCTTCAGAATTCATGTTGTGTTATCAATAATGAAAGAAAATGCCAGCCTTCTCAGGAAATGATGATGATGGCGGGACTGACATATGTTGAAAGAATGGGTTGACTGGGTTTGTATTCACTGGAATTCAGAAGGATGAGTGGGTATCTTATAGAATCATATAAAATGAGTGAGAGATTGGACAGGGTAGATGCAGGAAACATGTTCCCCATGTTGGGGGAGTACAGAACTGTTATCCGTTTCTTTAGAAAATATTTAACATTTTTAATTAGCCTAAGGGTCCAAATAACATTCACACAAGAATTCACAATATAGCATGATTTTTAAATCTCATTGTCCTGGATTTATGGGCCAAACTAGAACGCGCTTTTGCGGGGGGGGGGGGGGGGGGGGACTGCAGCATCATACTCACACTAACCACCCCCCAAACACACAGGTGGGCGGAGGGGGTGAGGGGGAGACGGGGTGGGGAGGGAGGGGAGGGGGAGGAGGAAATGGGAGAGATTTGGGAGGGAGAGCAAAGCGGGGTAGGGGGAGTGGGAGGAGAGTGGGGAGAGCAGGAAGGGGGGGGGGTAGGGGGTGGGAGAGGGGTAGCGGGGAGTGGTGCAAGAGAGAGGGGAAGAGGGTAGGAGGAGATGGGGGTGAAGAGGGGGGAGAAAGGGTGTGGGAGGGGAGGAGGGAGAGGGATGGGGTGGGAGGAGGACTGTATTACACTCGCTCCCGGGCCCCGCAACTGTATTACACTCGCTCCCGGGCCCCACAACTGTATTACACTCGCTCCCGGCCCCACAACTGTACTACACTCGCTCCCGGGCCCCACAACTGTATTACACTCGCTCCGGGGCCCCGCAACTGTAAAACACTCGCTCCCGGGCCAAACAACTGTATTACACTCGCTCCCGGGCCCCACAACTGTATTACACTCGCTCCCGGGCCGCTCCCGCCTCCCCCTCCTTTCTCCCCCTCCCCCTCTCCTTCCACCCCTCCTCTCTCTCTATTTCTCCCTCCCCCCCACTCACTCACTAGCCGTTGATCGCCGCCGTTAACCGCTCTGAAGCTGGGACACCTGGAAAGCGACGGTAAAGGGGTAAAACGCATGAATTTAAAGCAGCTGCATTTGATTGACACCGTGTGCTCGACCCGTTCTCCCGCCTCCACCCGGGATCCGAGCGCGCGTGTGTGGGCGGGGCCAGAGCCGTGTGTGTGGGCGGGGCCAGAGCGCGCGTGTGTGTGTGTGGGCGGGGCCAGAGCGCGGGGGCAATGTTACAACATGTTGGGATTTTAAACATCAAGTCTGTAATTTATCCCATCAGATAAAACATAAAAAGAAGTTTAATTTGTCACCTAATTCACTTTCATATTTTTAAGTATTAAAAAAGTTATAGCAATTTTAATACTCGGAAATTAGCATCTTGTACCCTATTGCTTTTCCATTGACTTAACACCAAAGCTGTGATCGAGGACAGTCAAAAGCCCATAACGTTCTTAAAAATTAAGAGAACCAAAAGAAATTATCAGTTATTATAGATTGAAACATTCTGAAACAAATATGAAACAATCTTACTTGGATGACCTGAAATTAAAGCATATAATTAGTTAGTTACCCAATTGTAGCTAATTACATAATTCAATTACTAGATCTAAACATCTATCCATTTCTTAACAAAAGATCAACATTTTTAAATAGCCTAAGTGTCCAAATAACATTCACACAATAATTCACTTTGGCGCCTTCGAGAGGGTGGCGGGTTTAAAATGTCGTTTCCTCCAGGCTGTTTAAATTGATGTTCATCAGCCTGTTTAATTGCTCAAGAAAAATTGCTTCGACTGCCGTTCTCTGCACTTATTTTTAAACTAAGTTGGATAATTTAAGTGTAGAGTAAATTAAAAATCATCTTCTAAAGCCGTGAACGCCGACAACAGGACGGATCTCACGTAGGGGACAAGGCAAGGTAGGCTGTTTATTTTTACATTAAAAAGTGCTGGAGTAACTCAGCGGGTCAGGCATCATCTGTGGAGAATATGGATAGGTGACGTTTCACAGAGTGCTGGAGTAACTCAGCGGGTCAGGCAGCATCTGTGTGAAGAACATGGTTAGGTGACGTTTCACAGAGTGCTGGTGTAACTCAGCGGGTCAGGCAACATCCGTGAAGAACATGGATAGGTGACGTTTCACAGAGTGTTGGAGTAACTCAGCGGGTCAGGCAACATCTGTGGAGAACATGGATAGGTGACGTTTCACAGAGTGCTGGTGTAATTCGGGTCAGGCAGCATCTGTGTGGAGAACATGGATAGGTGTCGTTTCACAGAGTGCTGGTGTAACTTCATAGGGCGAGGAGTTGAGTTTAGGCGCAAGGAGGACCTACTGCAGTTTTACAGGGCCCCAGTGACACCACAACTGGAGAATTGTGTGCAGTTTTGGTCCCAAAATTTGAGGAAGGATATTCTTGCTATTGAGGGAGCCCAGAGTAGGTTCACAAGGTTAATTCCTGAGATGATGGCGGGACTGACATATGTTGTAAGAATGGGTCGACTGGGTTTGTATTCACTGGAATTCAGAAGGATGAGCGGGTATCTTATAGAATTGTATAAAATTAGTGAGGCATTGGACAGGGTAGATGCAGGAAACATGTTCCCCATGTGCTGGTGTACTTATTAGAAACGGGAATAGTGCCGGAGGATTGGCGTACTGCGCATGTTGTTCCATTGTTTAAAAAGGGGTCTAAGAGTAAACCTAGCAATTATAGACCTGTTAGTTTGACATCAGTGGTGGGCAAATTAATGGAAAGAATACTTAGAGATAATATATATAAGCATCTGGATAAACAGGGACTGATTAGGAACAGTCAACATGGATTTGTGCCTGGAAGGTCATGTTTAACTAATCTTCTTGAATTTTTTGAAGATGTTACTCGGGAAATTGATGAGGGTAAAGCAGTGGATGTTGTGTATATGGACTTCAGTAAGGCCTTTGACAAGGTTCCTCATGGAAGGTTGGTTAAGAAGGTTCAATGGTTGGGTATTAATGGTGGAGTAGCAAGATGGATTCAACAGTGGCTGAATGGGAGATGCCAGAGAGTAATGGTGGATGGTTGTTTGTCAGGTTGGAGGCCAGTGACGAGTGGGGTGCCACAGGGATCTGTGTTGGGTCCACTGTTGTTTGTCATGTACAGCAATGATCTGGACGATGGTGTGGTAAATTGGATTAGTAAGTATGCAGATGATACTAAGATAGGTGGGGTTGCGGGTAATGAAGTAGAGTTTCAAAGTCTACAGAGAGATTTATGCCAGTTGGAAGAGTGGGCTGAAAGATGGCAGATGGAGTTTAATGCTGATAAGTGTGAGGTGCTACATCTTGGCAGCACAAATCAAAATAGGACGTACATGGTAAATGGTAGGGAATTGAAGAATGTAGGTGAACAGAGGGATCTGGGAATAACTGCACAGTTCCCCGAAAGTGGAATCTCATGTAGATAGGGTGGTAAAGAAAGCTTTTGGTGTGCTGGCCTTTATAAATCAGAGCATTGAGTATAGAAGTTGGGATGTAATGTTAAAATTGTACAAGGCATTGGTGAGGCCAATTCTGGAGTATGGTGTACAATTTTGGTCACCTAATGATAGGAAGGATGTCAACAAAATAGAGAGAGTACAGAGGAGATTTACTAGAATGTTGCCTGGGTTTCAGCAACTAAGTTACAGAGAAAGGTTGAACAAGTTAGGGCTTTATTCTTTGGAGCGCAGAAGGTTAAGGGGGGACTTGATAGAGGTTTTTAAAATGATGAGAGGGATAGACAGAGTTGACGTGGAAAAGCTTTTCCCACTGAGAGTAGGGAAGATTCAAACAAGGGGACATGACTTGAGAATTAAGGGACTGAAGTTTAGGGGTAACATGAGGGGGAACTTCTTTACTCAGAGAGTGGTAGCTGTGTGGAATGAGCTTCCAGTGAAGGTGGTGGAGGCAGGTTCGTTTTTATCATTTAAAAATAAATTGGATAGTTATATGGATGGGAAAGGAATGGAGGGTTATGGTCTGAGCGCAGGTATATGGGACTAGGGGAGATTATGTGTTCGGCACGGACTAGAAGGGTCGAGATGGCCTGTTTCCGTGCTGTAATTGTTATATGGTTATATGTTGGGGGAGTCCAGAACTGTTTTTTTTTTTTTTTTTTTTTTTTTTTTAATATTTTATTTTATTAGAAGTAAGTACAGTCATATGGCACCAAAGTGCCTAATATATATTTTCATAATACATTTTATGTACAACTTCTTTTTTTTTTTTTGTTACACTGAAAAAAGATTAGAATAAGAAAAAGAAGTTAGATAGTAAAGGATAGAAAGATGTGAAATATATAGTGTGTGAAAAAAGAAAACGAGTAAATGAAAAAAGTTGAGAGAGAGAATAGAGAGAAGAAAAGAAAAAAAAAAAAAAAAAAAAAAAAAGAGGAGATCATTATTTATAGTCTTGACCAACCCTCGTCCAGTCCTGAAACAGTTATTTTTTACAATTGTGTTGCACCATATGATTCCAAAAAAACGACGAATGGAGACCAACTCGTTATGAATTGGTCTGATTTATCCATTAGGAGGAATCGCATTTCCTCAAGATGAGCGGTGTCCAACATACTTGCAATCCACATTTTAAGCGTTGGTATTGATGTACCCTTCCAAAATTTAAGAATTAATTTTTTTGCTATTATTAAACCATAGTTAAGGAATAGATTTTGAGATGTGTTCAATTTATTCCCATCTTCCATTACGCCAAATATAATCATTTCAGTATTAGGTTCCATTCTTGTCTTGAATAATTTTGTAAATATTTCAAAAATATCATTCCAAAATCTATAAAGTTTTATGCAGGAGACTAAGGAGTGTGTTATAGTTGCCTTTTGGGCTAGACATTTATCACAAGTGGCGGATATATTTGGATAAAATTTGTTCAATCTTGTTTTTGAGTAATATAATCTATGTACAATTTTAAATTGAATTAAATTATGTCTTACATTAATTGAACATTTGTGAATATATATCAGGTATTTTTCCCATTTAACCTTCGTAATTTTTATCATTAGTTCCCGTTCCCACTCTTCTCTAAGTACCTCTGTCGATGGTAGGTCTATATTTAGAATACTATTATATAAATATGATATTAATTTTTGTGAGTCAGCTTCAATATTCATTGCCTCTTCCAATAAGTCAGGAGTTACTTTTTGATATCCTTGTATATATTTTTTCACAAAATCGCAAATCAGAAGATATTTAAAATATTGGTTGTTTTTCAATTTAAATTTTAATTGTAATTGTTGGAATGATAGTAAGTTTCCCATTTCATACATATCCCCGATCCTTCTAATTCCGAGACTTTCCCATTGGTTATATGTCTTATCAATAAGAGATGGTTTAAATAAAGGGTTATTCGCTATTGGCATTAACAGTGATAGATTTCTTAATTTTAAAGATAATTTTATTTGTTTCCAAATTCTTATTGTACCATATATAATTGGGTTCTTCTTATATATTGTGTTATTCAGTTTTTTTGGGGAGAAGAGGATCGTTCCTATATTACTAGGATGGCAATCCTCCTTCTCCATTTTTATCCATTCTGTCTGTTGGGTAGCACTATCCAACCAATAAATCATATTCTTAATATGCACTGCCCAGTAATAATACATAAAATTCGGAAGTGAAAGTCCCCCGACCTCTTTTGGTTTACATAAGTGTTTTTTTGTGATTCTATGTGATCTATAGTCCCAAATATAATTAGTAATATTAGAGTCTAATTTTTTTTAAAAGTATTTTGGTATATATACCGGTATAGATTGAAATAGGTATAGTAATTGTGGTAGGAAGATCATTTTTATTGCATTTATTCTACCTAATAATGATAAGGGAAGTGTTTTCCAAAATTTAATCAACGTATTAAGTTTATTTAATAAAGGCATGAAATTAGCATTGAATAATGCTTTATATTTTCTAGTAATCTGAATACCCAAATATTTAAATTTTTCTGTTGCGATTTTAAAGGGGAACTTCAGTAAGTGTGTAGGTTCTTGAGGTTTTAATGTCATGATTTCACTTTTATTCCAGTTTATTCTATATCCAGAAAAAGACCCAAATTCCTCTATTAAGTTTAATAAATTTGGTATGCTCGTTTGTGACTTTGTAATATATAAAAGTATATCGTCTGCATATAATGCGATTTTATTCTTTGAGTCTCTGGTATTATAGCCCTGAATATTCGGATGAATTCTTATACTTTCAGCCAGGGGTTCTATCATAAGGGCAAATAGCAGGGGTGATAGTGCACATCCCTGCCTATTACCCCTTGATAGTTGAAAATTTTGAGATAACATGTTATTAGTTAAAATTCTTGCCATCGGTTTATCATATAATAATTTTACCCATCTTATAAAATTCTCTCCCATATTAAATTTTTGTAGTACTTTATATAAGTATTGCCACTCTACCTGATCAAATGCTTTCTCTGCATCCAAAGAAATAATTGATATATCTTCTTCCTCTACTTTATGCGAGTACATTATATTAAACAGACGTCTCAGATTATTAAATGAGTATCTTTTAGGTATAAACCCCGTTTGATCAGGGTTTATCAATTTACTAATATATTTGCTTAATCTTCTTGATAAAATCTTTGCTAAAATTTTCTGATCTGTATTTAAAAGTGATATAGCTCTGTACGAGCCCGGATCTTCTAAATCTTTATCTTTTTTTGGAATAAGTGTAATAGTTGATTCTGTTAGTGTTTCAGGTAGTTTGTTTTCTTTAAAAGCATGGGAGTATAAATTAAATAAATAAGGGGTTGTTATCTCCTGAAATTTTTTATAAAATTCATTATTAAAACCATCTGGTCCCGGTGTCTTACCATTTTTCAGCGATTTTATTGTTTCACCTATTTCTTTGATTGTAATTTGAGCTCCTAATTCCTCTTGTTCCAAAAGGTCCAGTATTGGAAGATTACAATTATCTAGAAATTTTTTTATTTTACTATCTTCTCTTTTAATTTTAGATGTATATAAGTTTTGATAAAATTGGGCAAATCTATTATTAATATCTTTAGGTAGTATTAGTAATTCTCCTTTCTCTGATTTAATTTTGGTTATAGTATTTTCCTTTTCTTGTTTTTTCAATTGGCGAGCTAAAAGCTTATGTGGTTTGTCACCAAACTCAAAATGTTCCTGTTTTGTCATTTGGAATAGTCTTATTACCCTTGCCGATAAAATTCGATTAAGTTTAAATTTCAGTAATATTATCTTATTGTGTTTATCTGTCGTGGAATCTTTGGCATTATCCATCTCTAACTGTCTGATTTCTTGTTCTAACAACAATTGTTCTGTCTTATTCTTTTTATTTTGAAAACTTTGATATGAAATTATAATTCCTCTCATAAATGCCTTAAAAGTTTCCCATAATAAAGAAGGCAAAGTATATCATTTGTATCGAAAAAAAGTTCCATTTGTTGTTTTAAATATTGATAGCCTTGCACGTCATTTAAAATATGTGTATTAAACCTCCAAAAAAAATTTTTGCCCGGCATTCCCTCAAATTTTACTGAAAATGTCAATGGGGAGTGATCTGAGATACTACTAATGTGGTATGTTGGGTTGTTTGTATATGGCATTAATTTCATATCCACTAAAAAATAATCAATTCTTGAATAAGTTTTATGCACCGAAGAGTAAAACGAGTATTCCCTTCCAACTGGATTAGCAGATCTCCATACATCTATTATATTCGTATTTTTTATATATGTATTTAGAAGTTCGCTAGTTTTAGATTTTAAATTACTCTTCTTTTGTTTTGCTGATTTATCTAGATATTAATCTAAAACACAGTTAAAGTTCCCCCCTATTATCACATTTTGGTAATTAAACTCTGATATTATGTCAATAATTTTATCAAAAAAGTGGGGGTTATCAAAATTCGGAGCATAAATATTTATCAAAGTTAGTGGGGTTGCATAAATTTCACCCGAAACTATAATATATCTTCCCTCTTTATCTGATATGGTATTCTTTAATTTAAAAGGAATGCCTTTCCTAATAAGAATAGCTGTACCCCTAGATTTAGAAGTAAATGAGGAGTAGTATGTTTGGCCTATCCAATTCGCCTTTAATCTTATTTGTGTTTGTTGTTTCATGTGTGTCTCCTGCAAAAACATTATGTCGCTTTTCAACGATTTTAGTTGGGCAAAAATTTTACCCCTCTTAATTGGTTCGTTGGCACCCCGTATATTCCAACTACAAAATGTAATTCCTCCATTCTTTATTTGTCTATCGTCTTGCATTGTAAATCAGGGTAATATTCCTGAATCATATGGTGCAAACAAATACCTCAGAACTTTAGGACTTGGGTGGTCATCCCGGTTTATTAGATTTATATTGCATCTCCTTCTTGTAAAGTGCCTTAGAAAAAGAAAAAAAGAATGTGATACACAATTACTTTCAAAAAAATTAAACAGATAAAAATCTTGCTTGTGCTTTAAAAAAAAGGTGCTATTAAGGTATCTGAGGGAAGATACCTTAAAGACGAATAGCCATCAACGATGGCTAAAAATGTATAGACCTCCGTGATGTTGTTATACATTGAGCTCCTCCCCCTTGGCGAATCCTCATAAAAAGTTACATATCGTTTCATATTGTGTTTTTTTCTTATATGAGTTTATCAAATCAGTGCTAGTGACAGCCGAGAGAAAAAAGAGACATAAGGAATAAAAAAACAAAACAAATATAGAACAAACATATACACGATTATATAAGTATATATGTCCCTCTAATTTATCCAATCTTAATCTAATCTAAACTTTCCCATATATATCCACCCTGTATTCTTACATAATATCCCATTCTATAACTACCATACATCATACAAGCTGGTACCAAAGGGTTAACTACCGTACAAGCAGGTGCCAAGGGGTTAAACTTTGAGCTTTGCATCCAAGGTTGAATATAACCAAGCTCTCTGAATAACACATTCCAACGAGATAAGCTTTATAATTGTCTGGGTAGCTCGGCCATTTTAATCAGTTCAGAACTTTGTAAAAAGTTCAGATTTCTTCATTGTCGGCAACTTGACCCGATGTTTTCTTAACGATATCCTCTGCATACTTTAAAGCTTTTCCGGGAGCTGCAAATGAGCGTTCAACGCCGTTATAAGTTATCTTCATTTTTCCGGGAAACAAAATTCCATATCTTACTCCCGGGACTTCCCTCAAAGTGTGTCTTGCCGGTGTAAACAGTCTCATTTTCTGGACTACCTCAGGAGAGTAATCGCGAAATATTCGCACATCATCCCCACGGTATGTCATCTTCTTCCCATGAGTGATCTTTTTCAATATAAATTCCACTGAAGAGATGTCACGGAATTTCACAATTATCTGTCTTGAATCATTTGTTCCTCTTCCAACTCGTTTAGCGACGTCTGTTCTTGGTTCTTCCGACAATTCCAACACATCTTTGAGTAAGTCAGTAACGAAAGTACATGTTTGAGATTCATGTCCCTCTCGTCCTTCCTTTACTCCGAGAATCCTCAGGTTATATCTCCGATTTCCTGAATCCAGGTCCAGACATTTATCAGTCATTCTTCCAAGTTTTTCCTCTTCAGTTTTCTGTGATTGTTTCAAATTCTTTATTTCCGAGACAATCTCTTTTATCTCATTCTCCATCTCTTCCATTATGTCATCCAGCTTTCCGATATCATCACTTACACCTTTAAATTTCTTGTTGTAATCATTTTCAATTCTGACACACTCTGATTTTAATCTCTTATCAAATTCCTTATACTGCTTTTTGAGTTCTTTTAACTCACTGCAAGTATTATCAATTTTTTGAGAAATACTCTCCATGTTAGTTTCCATACTCTGTTTATTACTTTCCATGTGAGACTCAATACTTTGCATCTTCTCCAGTGTCATGTTAATTGTAGCAGTCATATCTAAAAGCATTTGCTTCACCTCTTTCTCCTTCTTGTCTCCTTTTGTTGCCATTTCAAGCAGAGACCCTTGGCTGTAAGAATCTTCTTCTTCTGTCGTTTGCAGAGTATCCAAAACTTCCTCGAGCTGAAGGCTGATAGTATTTTTCTCTGGCGCCCTTGAACGATTATCTCTGCTCATTTAAACTCATTTAAACACCCGATTTCACCATTAATCTCCCCGATTTTCACGTCACCTTCTGATGATAACACCCTTACACAACACCAGGCGACTTCGGTGAGTTTTTTTAAAAAATCGGTGCTAACTTAAACGACTTTTACAATTTTTTTCGGGGGAGAAGCTCAGTGCCGCGCCTTAATTCTCCATGACGCCGCCGGAAGTCCGAGTCCAGAACTGTTAAGGTACATTTCTTGAAACAGACAACTCACAATAAGTTAGATCAACCAACACAAGCTTTACTGATCATTTAGCCGGCGAGGGTGGCAGGGGATACAAAGTCAAGTATGCAACACATACTTAACCCTCCTGGGCTATCACTCTAATGAACAAAGACATACAGCATCTTTTGTTAGTATTTTGGAAACATAGTCACATGTTTATACAGAGTTGGAGCAATGACGTCTAACACATCAATCACAGAGTACACCCATTCAAAGCTTTCTCGTCACTAACACAATACTTCTCATGCTATGGTTATATCGACCACAAACTTTAGTTACAAACCCCCAAACAACAGGAACTTAGTCAAAGGGTGCTGGAGTAACTCAGCGGGTCAGGCAGCATCTGTGCAGAACACGGATAGGTGACATTTCGGGTCGGGGACCCTTCTTCAGACTGACACTATTTTGACAGATGAGGGGGTGATTGGCAGATGAGGGAAGTAAGTGCTAGAGGCGAGGGAAAATAAGGAGATAAAAGGATGCGAGATAAGGAGAGAGGAATATATATGTGCACCATGTTAACAGTAGAGGGGGTGACGGCAGATGAATGAAGTATTTGGAGTATTGCATACAGTTCTGGTCACTCCATTACAGGACTGATGTGGAGGCTTTGGGGAAGGTGCAGCGATGGTTAACCAGAATGGTTTAAAAGCAAGGAACTGCAGATGCTGGTTTACAAAAAAGGACACAAAACGCTGGAGGAACTCAGCGGGACAGGCAGCATCTCTGGAGAGAAGGACTGGGTGACATTTCGGGTCAAGACTGAGGAGGGTCTCGACCAGAAACGTTACCCATTCCTTCCGGCATTTTGTGTTTACCTAAACAGCGCCTATCTAACCACGTGGCAGTGTGCCAGCAGGCTGAAGGAGCGGGCAATGGCCTTGCCACAGAGCGGGCAGGTGAAGGGGCACTGGCCGGTGTGGACTCGCCGGTGCTCCAGCAGGTGGTCAAGGAGGGTGAAGCCCTTACCACAGGACGGGCAGGGGAAGGGACGCTCACCGCTGTGGATACGCCGGTGCTGCCACAGGCTGGACATGCGGGTGAAACCCTTGCCACACTCAGCGCACACAAAGGGTCTCTCTCTGGTGTGTATCCGCTGCTGCTCCCGCAGCCCCCGTGGTCTCTTGTCACAGTGGGAGCAGCTGCTTGCCGGCGTGGGTCCGCCTGTGCTCTCGCAACCCCCGCGAGCTGTCAAACGACTCACCACAGTACGGGCAGTCGTAGGGCGGGCCACTGGTGTGCACGTGCTGGTGAGACAGGGCGTGAGAGGCCATGGTGAAGCGCTCTCCACACACCGGGCTGGGGGCGGGACGGTCGCCGGCGTGCACCCGCTGGTGGGACAGCAGCCGGGTGGAGTTGGTGAAGCCCTTGCCGCACTGGGTGCAGGTGTAGGGGCGCTCGCCGGTATGGGTGCGCTGATGCTGCTGCAGGCTGCTGGAGTTGGTGAAGCCCTTGCCGCACTGGGCACAGGTGTAGGGGCGCTCACCGGTGTGGGTGCGATTGTGCATCAGCAGTTTGGCTGACCAGGTGAAGACCTTGCCGCACTGGGCACAGGTGTAGGGTTGCTCGCCGGTGTGGGTGCGCTTGTGCATCAGCAGTTTGGCGGAGCAGGTGAAGCCCTTGCCGCACTGGGCACAGGTGTAGGGGCGCTCGCCGATGTGCACCCGCTGGTGGAACAGCAGCCGAGTGGAGTTGGTGAAGCCCTTGCCGCACTGGGTGCAGGTATAGGGGCGCTCACCGGTGTGGGTGCGCTTGTGCATCAGCAGGTTGGAGGAGCAGGTGAAGCCCTTGCCGCCCTGGGCACAGTTGTAGGGGCGCTCGCCGGTGTGGGTGCGCTGATGCTGCTGCAGGCTGCTGGAGTTGGTGAAGCCCTTGCCGCACTGGGCACAGGTGTAGGGGCGCTCGCCGGTGTGGGTGCGCTTGTGCATCAGCAGTTTGGCGGAGCAGGTGAAGCCCTTGCCGCACTGGGCACAGGTGTAGGGGTGCTCGCCGGTGTGGGTACGCTGGTGGGACAGCAGCCGGGTGGAGCGGGTGAAGCCCTTGCCGCACTGGGCGCAGGTGTAGGGGCGCTTGCCGTTGTGGGTGCTGCGCTGGTGAACCAGCAGGTGGCTGGATTGGATGAAGCCCTTGCCACACTGGGCGCAGGTGTAGGGGCGCTCGCCGGTGTGGGTGCGCTGGTGCTGCAGCAGGTGACTGGACTCGTTGAAGCCCTTGCCGCACTGGGCACAGGTGTAGGGGCGCTCGCCGGTGTGGGTGCGCTGGTGCCTCAGCAGGTTGCTGGACTTGGTGAAGCTTTTGCCGCAGTCGGTGCAGGTGTAGGGCTTCTCGCCCGTGTGCACCCGCTGGTGGGTCTCCAGCTCGCTCGGGTACTGCCAGGCCTTGTCACACACGTGGCACTCATAACGCTTCTCCTTGTTGTGCCCCGTAATGTGGTCGTCCTTTGAAGCTCAGCCCCTCGAAGCTCAGCCCGCACACCGAGCAGATGGGGGGGGGGGGGGGGGGGGGGGGGGGGGGGGGGCTCACCCTCAATGGCTGCTCACGTCCCCGTCTCTCCGTCCACAGCAAAGGCTCCTAAACCCTACAGGAGGGGAACAAGTTGGCAAACAGAACATTACTAACGCATCCTTGATGAGAGGGGAAGTGGGTGAGGGGGGGAAGTGGGGAGGGTGGGGGTCGAGTGGTGTGGGGTGGGGGTGGGGAAGGATGGGGAGGGGGTGAGTTGCTCCAACATGCTGGCCCACACCGGCAAGCGGCTGCTCCCACTGCGTCAAGCGGGCTGCGGGAGCACAAGCTGATATACATTGGAGAGAGACCCTTTGTGTGCACTGAGTGTGGCAAGCATTTCACCTGCATGTCCAGCCTGTGGCTTCACCCGCGTTGACGACCTGCTGGAGCACTGGCAAGTCCACACCAGCCAGCGCCCCTTCACCTGTCCGCTCTTTGGCAGGGCCTTTGCCCACCCCTCCGGCCTGCTGGCACACCCTTCTTCAGTCTCGACTCGAAACGTCACCCATTCCTTCTCTCCAGATATGCTGCCTGTCCCGCTGAGTTACTCCAACATTTGGTATCCTTTTTGTAAACCAGTATCTGCAGTTCCTTGTTTTTAAACCATCTCTGCACCTTCCCCAAACCCTCCACATCAGTCCTGTAATGGAGTGACCAGAACTGTATGCAATACCCCAAATACTTCATTCATCTGCCGTCACCCCCTCATCTGTTAACATGGTGTCAGTCTGAAGAAGGGTCCCAACCAGAAACGTCACCTATCCATGTTCTCTACAGATGCTGTCTGATCCGCCGAGTTACTGCAGCAATTGGTGTTAGAGTCACAGAGTGATACAGTGTGGATACAGGCCCTTCGACCCAACTTGACCAAACCGACCAACAGGTACCAGCCACACTAGTCCCACCTGCCTGCATTTGGTCCATATCCCTCCAAACTTGTCCGACCCATGGACCTGTTTAACTGTTTCTTAAACATTGGGATAGTCCCAGCCTCAACTACCTAGCCCGGCAGCTTCCCAACCCCCCCCCCCCCCCCCCCCCCCCCATATCCCTTGTTTCCGTTAACCCTAAGAGCTAAATCTAACTCTCTCTTGAAAACATCCAGTGAATTGGCCTCTACTGCCTGGTTCTGGACTCCCATGGTTCTGGATAGGAAAAAGCATACTCGTTTTGTAAATGGTTTTTGGAAGCAGATTTGATTCAGATTTTGCAATATAATTGTCAATAAGGAACAATTCTTTAAGAAATATTTCCCATTAGGTGTATAATTATTTAATAAACATTGGGGATTGGGAGGGGCTTCACAAGCCTAGAGCCTCCCTCTCAAATAATAGATTAAAACTGATGGTATTATGTAGCAATGTTACAAAATTTCGAGATTTGAAAAATCAAGTCTGCAATTTATCCCCTCAGATAAAACGTAAAAAGAAGTTTAATTTGACACATAATTCACTTTCATATTAAAAAGGTTATGGCCATTTTCATACTCGGAAATTAGCATCTTGTTCCCTATTGCTTTTCCATTGACTTAACACAAAAGCTGTGATCGAGGACAGTCAAAAGCCCATAACTTTCTTAAAAATTAAGAGAACTGAATGAAATTTTCAGGTATTATAGATTGAAGCATTCTGAAACCAATATGAAACAATCTTACTTGGATGACCTGAAATTAAGCATATAATTAGTTAGTTACCGAACTGTAGCTAATTACAAAATTAAATTACTAGATCTAAACATCTATCCATTTCTTAAGAAAATATGAATATTTTTAAAATCTCTCTCCCTCACTCTTTCTCCCCCCCCCCCTATCATTCTCTTTCTCCCCCTCTCTTTCTCTGTCTCCCTCCCTCTATCTCTCTCTCTCTCTCTCTCTTTTTTTTTTTAATAGAAACATAGAAAATAGGTGCAGGAGTAGGCCATTCGGCCCTTCGAACCTGCACCGACATTCAATATGATCATGGCTGATCATCCAACTCAGTATCACACTCCCTGCATTCTCTCCATACCCCCTGATCCATTTAGCCAAAACGGCCACATCTAACTCCCTCTTAAATATAGCCAACGAACTGGCCTCAACTACCTTCTGTGGCAGAGAATTCCAGAGATTCACCACTCTCTGTGTGAAAAATGTTTTCCTCATCTCGGTCCTAAAAGATTTCCCCCTTATCCTTAAACTGTGACCCCTTGTTCTGGACTTCCCCAACATCGGAAACAATCTTCCTGCATCTAGACTGTCCAACACCTTAAGAATTTTGTAAGTTTCTATAAGACCCCCCTCAATCATCTAAATTCTAGCGAGTACAAACCGAGTCTAACCAGTCTTTCTTCATATGAAAGTCCTGACATCCCAGGAATCAGTCTGGTGAACCTTCTCTGTACTCCCTCTATGGCAAGAATGTCTTTCCTCAGATCAGGAGACTAAAACTGTACGCAATACTCCAGGTGTGGTCTCACCAAGACCCTGTACAACTGCAGTAGAACCTCCCTGCTCCTATACTCAAATCCTTTTGCTATGAATACATACATACCATTCACCTTCTTCACTGCCTGCTGCACCCGCATGCCTACTTTTAATGAGTGGTGTACCATGATACCCAGGTCTCGTTGCATCTCGCCCTTTCCTAATCGGCCATCATTCAGATAATAGTCTACTTTCCTGTTTTTGCCACCAAAGTGGATAACCTCACATTTATCCACAGTTAGATGTGGCGTTTGTGGCTAAAGGGATCAGGGGGTATGGAGAGAAGGCAGGTACAGGATACCGAGTTGGATGATCAGCCATGATCATATTGAATGGCGGTGCAGGCTCGAAGGGTCGAATGTCCTCTACTCCTGCACCTATTATCTATGTTTCTATGGCCCTCTCTTGTCTATCTCTCTGTAACTGGCTCGCTTTCTTCCTCTCTCTATCTCACTGTCTCTCTCTCTCTGTCTCTCCCTCTCAGTCTCTCATTCTGTCTCTATCCATCTGTCTCTGTCACTGTCTCTCTCCCTGTCCCCCTCTCTCTCTCTCCATCCCTCTCTTCTTTCTTTCTCCCTGTCTCTCTCTCTCTCTCTCGCTCTGTCCCTCCCTCTCTCTGCATCTCTCTTCTCACTCTCTCTGTCTCTTTCCCATCTGCCTATCTCTCCCTACGTGTCTCGCTCTGTTTTTCTCTCTCTATATCTGTCTCTGCATCTCTTTCTCTGTCTGTCTCTCTCCTTCTCTCTCCCTCTCTATCTCTTTTCCTCTCTTTGTCTCTCTTTCTCTCTCTCTCTCTCTTCCACTGTGTCTCTCTCGCTTAATTTTCAATGTTTTAATTCAAAAACTTTATTGGCATGATAAAAAATACATTGTTATATTGAGTCCCCACCTCAATGTAGCAATGTTACAACATGTTGGGATTTTAAAAATCAAGTCTGTAATTTATCCCATCAGATAAAACATAAAAATAAGTTTAATTTGTCACCTAATTCACTTTCATATTTTTAAGTAATATAAAAGTTATGGCAATTTTAATACTCGGAAATTAGCATCTTGTACCCTATTGCTTTTCCATTGACTTAACACCAAAGCTGTGATCGAGGACAGTCAAAAGCCCATAACTTTCTTAAAAATTAAGAGAACTAAAAGAAATGTTCAGTTATTATTGATTGAAACATTCTGAAACAAATATGAAACAATCTTACTTGGATGACCTGAAATTAAAGCATATAATTAGTTAGCTACCCAATTATAGCTAATTACATAATTCAATTACTAGATCTAAACATCTATCCATTTCTTAAGAAAAGATCAACATTTTTAAATAGCCTAAGTGTCCAAATAACATTCACAGAATAATTCACTTTGGCGCCTTCGAGAGGGGGGCAGGTTTAAAATGTCGTTTCCTCCAAGCTGTTTAAATTGATGTTCATCAGCCTGTTTAATTGCTCAAGAAAAATCGCTCCGACTGCCGTTCTCTGCACTTATTTTTAAACTAAGTTGGATAATTTAAGTGTTAGAGTAAATTAAAAATCATCTTCTAAAGCCGTGAACGCCGACAACAGGACGGATCTCACGTAGGGGACAAGGCAAGGTAGGCTGTTTATTTTTACATTAAAACGTGCTGGTGTAACTCAGCGGGTCAGGCATCATCTGTGGAGAACATGGATAGGTGCGTTTCACAGAGTGCTGGAGTAACTCAGCGGGTCAGACAGCATCTGTGGAGAACATGGATAGGTGACGTTTCACAGAGTGCTGGTGTAATTCGGGTCAGGCAGCATCACTAGTCAATGTGGATAGATGATGTTTCAGGTCTGAAGAGGTGTCATGACCGAAAAAAAACGGCCCCTATCCATGTTATCCACAGCCAGACACAAAATGCTGGAGTAAATCATGTCTGATGAATCTTATAGAATTTTTCGAGGATGTAACTAGTAGCGTGGATAGGGGAGAACCAGTGGATGTGGTGTATCTGGACGTCCAAAAGGCTTTCGACAAGGTCCCACATAAGAGATTAGTTTACAAATGTAAAGCACACGGCATTGGGGGTTCAGTATTGATGTGGATAGAGAACTGGCTGGCAAAAACAGGAAGCAAAGAGTAGGAGTAAACGGGTCCTTTTCACAATGGCAGGCAGTGACTAGTGGGGTACCGCAAGGCTCAGTGCTGGGACCCCAGCTTTTTACAATATTTATTAATGATCTGGATGAGGGAATTGAAGGCAATATCTCCAAGTTTGCGGATGACACTAAGCTGGGGGGCAGTGTTAGCTGTGAGGAGGATGCTAGGAGACTGCAAGGTGACTTGGATAGGCTGGGCGAGTGGGCAAATGTTTGGCAGATGCAGTATAATGTGGATAAATGTGAGGTTATCCATTTTGGTGGCAAAAACAGGAAAGCAGACTATTATCTAAATGGTGGCCGACTCGGAAAAGGGGAGATGCAGCGAGACCTGGGTGTCATGGTACACCAGTCATTGAAAGTGGGCATGCAGGTGCAGCAGGCAGTGAAGAAAGCGAATGGTATGTTAGCTTTCATAGCAAAAGGATGAGTATAGGAGCAGGGAGGTTCTACTGCAGTTGTACAGGGTCTTGGTGAGACCACACCTGGAGTATTGCGTACAGTTTTGGTCTCCTAATCTGAGGAAGGACATTATTGCCATAGAGGGAGTGCAGAGAAGGTTCACCAGACTGATTCCTGGGATGTCAGGACTGTCTTATGAAGAAAGACTGGATAGACTTGGTTTATACTCTCTAGAATTTAGGAGATTGAGAGGGGATCTTATAGAAACTTACAAAATTCTTAAGGGGTTGGACAGGCTAGATGCAGGAAGGTTGCTCCCGATGTTGGGGAAGTCCAGGACAAGGGGTCACAGCTTAAGGATAAGGGGGAAATCCTTTAAAACCGAGATGAGAAGAACTTTTTTCACACAGAGAGTGGTGAATCTCTGGAACTCCCTGCCACAGAGGGTAGTCGAGGCCAGTTCATTGGCTATATTTAAGAGGGAGTTAGATGTGGCCCTTGTGGCTAAGGGGATCAGAGGGTATGGAGAGAAGGCAGGTACGGGATACTGAGTTGGATGATCAGCCATGATCATATTGAATGGCGGTGCAGGCTCGAAGGGCCAAATGGCCTACTCCTGCACCTAATTTCTATATTTCTATGTTTCTAACTCAGCGGGACAGGCAGCATCTCTGGAGTGAATGAACCTTCTTTAGACTGAGAGTCACAGGAGAGTGAGACACAGAGATAAGGAAGTGTAAGGTGTTACTCCAGCACTCTGTATTACATGAATAGTGTCAGGTTAGGAAAATGGGAAGTACAACGAGATATGTGTGTCCTGGTGCATCAGTCACTGAAAGTAAGCATGCAGGTACAGCAGGCAGTGAAGAAAGCCAATGGCATGTTGGCCTTCATAGGGCGAATAGTTGAGTTTAGGCGCAAGGAGGACCTATTGCAGTTGTACAGGGCCCCAGTGGCACCACAACTGGAGAATTGTGTGCAGTTTTGGTCCCAAAATTTGAGGAAGGATATTCTTGCTATTGAGGGAGCCCAGAGTAGGTTCTCAAGGTTAATTCCTGGGATGATGGCAGGACTGACATATGTTGAAAGAATGGGTCGACTGGGTTTGTATTCAATGGAATTCAGAAGGATGAGCGGGTATCTTATAGCATTGTATAAAATTAGTGAGGCATTGGACAGGGTAGATGCAGGAAACATGTTCCCCATGTTGGGGGAGTCCAGAACTGTTAAGGTACATTTCTTGAAACAGACAACTCACAATAAGTTCTATCAACCAACACAAGCTTTACTGATCATTTAGCCGGCGAGAGTGGCAGGGGATACAAAGTCAAGTATGCAACACACACTTAACCCTCCTGGGCTATCACTCTAATGAACAAAGACATACAGCATATTTTGTTAGTATTTTGGAAACATAGTCAGATGTTTATACAGAGTTGGAGCAATGACGTCTAACACATCAATCACAGAGTATACCCATTCAAAGCTTTCTCGTCATTAACACAATACTTCTCATGCTATGGTTATATCAATCACAAACTTTAGTTACAAACCCCCAAACAACAGGAACTTAGTCAAAGGGTGCTGGAGTAACTCAGCGGGTCAGGCAGCATCTGTGCAGAACATGGATAGGTGACATTTCGGGTCGGGGATCCTTCTTCAGACTGACACTATGTTGGCAGATGAGTGAAGTAAGTGCTAGAGGCAAGGGAAAATAAGGAGATAAAAGGATGTGAGATAATGAGAGAGGAATATATATGTGCAGCTTTAAGGGACATTGGTCGGGTAGCATTTGGAGTATTGCATACAGTTCTGGTCACTCCATTACAGGACTGATGTGGAGGCTTTGGGGAAGGTGCAGCGATGGTTAACCAGAATGGTTTAAAAACAAGGAACTGCAGATGCTGGTTTACAAAAAAGGAGACAAAACGCTGGAGGAACTCAGCGGGACAGGCAGCATCTCTGGAGAGAAGGACTGGGTGACATTTCGGGTCAAGACTGAGGAGGGTCTCGACCAGAAACGTTACCCATTCCTTCCGGCATTTTGTGTTTACCTAAACAGCGCCTATCTATCCACGTGGCGGTGTCCCAGCAGGCTGGAGGAGCGGGCAAAGGCCTTGCCACAGAGCGGGCAGGTGAAGGGACGCTCACCGTTGTGGCTACGCCGGTGCTGCCACAGGCTGGACATGCGGGTGAAACCTTTGCCACACTCAGCGCACACAAAGGGTCTCTCTCTTGTGTGTATCCGCTGCTGCTCCCGCAGCCCCCGTGCTCTCTTGTCACAGTGGGAGCAGCTGCTCGCCGGCGTGGGTCCGCCGGTGCTGCCGCAACCCCCGCGAGCTGTCAATCTCCTCACCACAGTACGGGCAGTTGTAGGGCGAGCCACTGGTGTGCACGTGCTGGTGCGACAGGGCGTGGGAGGCCATGGCAAAGCGCTCTCCACACACCGGGCTGGGGACGGGACAGTCGTCGGCGTGCACCCGCTGGTGGGACAGCAGCCGGGTGGAGCAGATGAAGCCCTTGCCGCACTGGGTGCAGGTGTTGGGGCGCTCGCCGGTGTGGGTGCGCTGGTGCTTCAGCAGGCTGCTGGAGTTGGTGAAGCTCTTGCCGCACTGGGCACAGGTGCAGGGGTGCTCGCCGGTGTGGGTGCGCTTGTGCATCAGCAGGTTGGAGGAGCAGGTGAAGCCCTTGCCGCACTGGGCGCAGGTGTAGGGGCGCTCGCTGGCGTGCACGCGGTGGTGGGACAACAGCCGGATGGAGCGGGTGAAGCCCTTGCCGCACTGGGCGCAGGTGTAGGGGCGCTTGCCGGTGTGGGCGCTGCGCTGGTGAACCAGCAGGTGGCTGGATTGGATGAAGCCCTTGCCACACTGGGCGCAGGTGTAGGGGCGCTCGCCAGTGTGGGTGCGCTGGTGCTGCAGCAGGTGACTGGACTCGTTGAAGTCCTTGCCGCACTGGGCACAGGTGTAGGGACGCTCGCCGGTATGGGTGCGCTGGTGTCTCAGCAGGTTGCTGGACTTGGTGAAGCTTTTGCCGCAGTCGGTGCAGGTGTAGGGCTTCTCGCCCGTGTGCACCCGCCGGTAGGTCTCCAGCTCGCTCGGGTACTGCCAGGCCTTGCCATACACCTCGCACGCATAACGTTTCTCCTTGTTGTGCCCCGTCATGTGGTCCTCCATTGAAGCTCAGCCCCTCGAAGCTCAGCCCGCACACCGAACAGATGGGGGGGGCTCACCCTCAATGGCTGCTCACGTCCCCATCTCTCCGTCCACAGCAAAGGCTCCTAAACCCTACATGAGGGGAACAAGTTGGCAAACAGAACATTACTAACGCGTGCTTGACGAGAGGGGAAGTGGGTGAGGGGGGGAAGTGGGGAGGGTGGGGGTCGACTGGTGTGAGGTGGGGGTGGAGAAGGATGGGAGGGGGTGAGTTGCTCCAACATGCTGTCCCACACCGGCGAGCGGCTGCTCCCACTGCGGAAAGGGGGCTGCGGGAGCACCAGCTGATATACATCGGAGAGAGACCCTTAGTGTGCACTGAGTGTGTCAAGCATTTCACCCGCATGTCCTGCCTGTGGCTTCACCCGCGTTGACGACCTGCTGCAGCACCGGTGAGTCCACACCAGCCAGCGCCCCTTCACCTGTCCGCTCTTTGGCAGGGCCGTTGCCCACCCCTCCAGCCTGCTGGCACACCCTTCTTCAGTCTCGACTCGAAACGTCACCCATTCCTTCTCTCCAGATATGCTGCCTGTCCCGCTGAGTTACTCCAACATTTGGTATCCCTTTTGTAAACCAGTATCTGCAGTTCCTTGTTTTTAAACCATCTCTGCACCTTCCCCAAAGCCTCCACATCAGTCCTGTAATGGAGTGACCAGAACTGTATGCAATACTCCAAATACTTCATTCATCTGCCGTCACCCCCTCTACTGTTAACATGGTGTCAGTCTGAAGAAGGGTCCCAACCAGAAACGTCACCTAACCATGTTCTCCACAGATGCTGTCTGATCCGCCGAGTTACTGCAGCAATTGGTGTTAGAGTCACAGAGTGATACAGTGTGGATACAGGCCCTTCGACCCAACTTGACCACACCGACCAACAGATACCAGCCACACTAGTACCACCTGCCTGTATTTGGTCCATATCCCTCCTGTCCGACCCATGGATCTGTTTAACTGTTTCTTAAACATTGGGACAGTCCCAGCCTCAACTACCTCGCCCGGCAGCTTCCCCCCCCCCCCCATATCCCTTGTTTCCGTTAGCCCTAAGAGCTAAATCTTACTCTCTCTTGAAAACATCCAGTGAATTGGCCTCTACTGCCTGGTTCTGGACTCCCATGGTTCAGGATAGGAAAAATAATATTCGTTTTGTAAATGGTTTTTGGAAGCAGATTTGATTCAGATTTTGCAATATAATTGTCAATAATGAACAATTCTTTAAGAAATATTTCCCATTAGGTGTATAATTATTTAATAAACATTGGGGATTGGGAGGGGCCTCACAAGCCTAGAGCCTCCCTCTCAAATAATAGATTAAAACTGATGGTATTATGTAGCAATGTTACAAACTTTCAAGATTTGAAAAATCAAGTCAGCAATTTATCCCCTCAGATAAAACATAAAAAGAAGTTTAATTTGACACATAATTCACTTTCATATTAAAAAGGTTATGGCCATTTTCATACTCGGAAATTAGCATCTTGTTCCCTATTGCTTTTCCATTGCCTTAACACAAAAGCTGTGATCGAGGACAGTCAAAAGCCCATAACTTTCTTAAACATTAAGAGAACTGAATGAAATTTTCAGGTATTATAGATTGAAGCATTCTGAAACCAATATGAAACAATCTTACTTGGATGACCTGAAATTAAAGCATATAATTAGTTAGTTACCCAACTGTAGCTAATTACAAAATTCAATTACTAGATCTAAACATCTATCCATTTCTTAAGAAAATATGAACATTTTTAAAATCTCTCTCCCTCACTCTTTCTCCCCCCCCTATCATTCTCTTTCTCCCCCTCTCTTTCTCTGTCTCCCTCCCTCTATCTCTCTCTCTCTTTTTTTGTTTATAGAAACATAGAAAATAGGTGCAGGAGTAGGCCATTCGGCCCTTCGAACCTGCACCGACATTCAATATGATCATGGCTGATCATCCAACTCAGTATCACACTCCCTGCCCTCTCCATACCCCCTGATCCATTTAGCCAAAAGGGCCACATCTAACTCCCTCTTAAATATAGCCAACGAACTGGCCTCAACTACCTTCTGTGGCAGAGAATTCCAGAGTTTCACCACTCTCTGTGTGAAAAATGTTTTCCTCATCTCGGTCCTAAAAGATTTCCCCCTTATCCTTAAACTGTGACCCCTTGTTCTGGACTTCCCCAACATCGGAAACAATCTTCCTGCATCTAGACTGTCCAACACCTTAAGAATTTTGTAAGTTTCTATAAGACCCCCCCTCAATTATCTAAATTCTAGCGAGTACAAACCGAGTCTATCCAGTCTTCATTCATATGAAAGTCCTGACATCCCAGGAATCAGTCTGGTGAACCTTCTCTGTACTCCCTCTATGGCAAGAATGTCTTTCCTCAGATCAGGAGACTAAAACTGTACGCAATACTCCAGGTGTGGTCTCACCAAGACCCTGTACAACTGCAGTAGAACCTCCCTGCTCCTATACTCAAATCCTTTTGCTATGAATGCAAACATACCATTCACCTTCTTCACTGCCTGCTGCACCTGCATGCCTACTTTTAATGAGTGGTGTACCATGACACCCAGGTCTCGTTGCATCTCGCCCTTTCCTAATCGGCCATCATTCAGATAATAGTCTACTTTCCGGTTTTTGCCACCAAAGTGGATAACCTCACATTTATCCACAGTTAGATGTGGCCCTTGTGGCTAAAGGGATCAGGGGGTATGGAGAGAAGGCAGGTACAGGATACCGAGTTGGATGATCAGCCATGATCATATTGAATGGCGGTGCAGGCTCGAAAGGTCGAATGGCCTCTACTCCTGCACCTATTGTCTATGTTTCTATGGCCCTCTCTTGTCTCTCTCTCTGTAACTGGCTCGCTTTCTTCCTCTCTCTATCTCACTGTCTCTCTCTCTCTGTCTCTCCCTCTCAGTCTCTCATTCTGTCTCTCTATCCATCTGTCTCTGTCACTGTCTCTCTCCCTGTCCCCCTCTCTCTCTCTCCATCTCTCTCTTCTTTCTTTCTCCCTGTCTCTCTCTCACTCTCACACTATCTGTCTCTTTCCCATCTGCCTATCTCTCCCTACGTGTCTCGCTCTTTCTCTCTCTATATCTGTCTCTGCATTTCTTTCTGTCTGTCTCTCTCCTTCTCTCTCTCTCTCTCTCTCTCTCTTTCTATCTCTTTGCCTCTCTTTGTCTCTCTCTCTCTCTCTCTATCTCTCTCTCTCTCTCTCTCTCTCTCTCTCTCTCTCTCTCTCTCTCTCTCTCTCTCTCTCTTTTACTGTGTCTCTCTCGCTTAATTTTCAATTTTTAAATTCAAAAACTTTATTGGCATGATAAAAAATACATTGTTATATTGCCAAAGTATATAACATGACTTACATATTTAAAATGCATCAGTATAAATACAAGTCTACAGTGCATGGATAGATATGTCCCTATACATAAACTTGCAATAGGCCTATAGCCCTTTATTGATGCTACACGTTCTTGCAGCTGCAGCAGTACAACACAAAAGCAAGTTTAGCAATTCAATATTCATTTCTTACTGTCAGTTAATGTCAATTAGTGTGTGCATACACATGTGCATGTTGGTCAATCGCTGTCTCTCAGGTTGTGGCATGCTGTTACGTATTGTGCCTTATTTCCTTCGCCAATTATTATTCTTAGTTTTGATGTATCATCTAGTTCTTTAAAATCAGGGGTTGCCACACTGTGTTTGTCAAAGTATGCTTTCCTTGTTTTGTCAAATTGTTTGCATTTTAGGAGGAAGTGCACCTCTGTTTCAACCTCATCTGTCAAACAGTGGTCGCATATTCTGTTTTCTCTTGGTTGAGAGAATCTCTTGTCTTCCTGTCTCTGTCTTTCCCCCTCCCTCTGTCTCTCTCTCACTCTCTCTATATCTCTCTGTCTCCGCCTCTCTCTTTCTCTGTCTCCCTCCTCTCTCTCTCTGTCCCTCGCTCTCTCTGTCTCTCTCTGTCTCTCCCACTCTCTCTCTCCCTGTCTGTCTCTCTCTCACATGCTCATAGATACATAGACAATAGGTGCAGGAGTAGAGGCCATTCGACCCTTCGAGCCTGCACCGCCATTCAATATGATCATGGCTGATCATCCAACTCAGTATCCCGTACCTGCCTTCTCTCCATACCCCCTGATCCCTTTAGCCACAAGGGCCACATCTAACTCCCTCTTAAATAGAGCCAATGAACTGGCCTTAACTACCACTCTCTGTGTGAAAAATGATTTTCTCATCTCGGTCTTAAAGGATTTACCCTCTATCCTTAAGCTGTGACCCCTTGTCCTGGGCTTCCCTGTCTCCCTCTGTGTCACTCCCTCTCTCTCTTTCTCTCTCCGCCTGATTCTCTCCCTCTCTCTGTCTCTCTTTGCCTCCCCCCTTCTCTCCCTGTCTCTCTCTCCCTCAGTCTCTCCCTCTCTCGCTTCCTCTCTCCCTCTCTGTATCTCTCTATGTCTCTCTCTCCATTTCTCTATGTATCTCTCTCTGCCTCTCTATCTGTCTCTCACTCTCTCTGTCTCTCTCTCCCATCTCTGTCTGTCTCTCACCCCGTCTCTGTGTCTATATCTGTCGCCCCCTCTTTCTCCCTCTGTGTCTCCCTCTCTCTCCCACTGTCACTCTCTCTGTCTCTCTCCGACTCTCGCTGACTGTCTCTCTCTCACTGTCTCTCCCTCTGTCTCTCTCTGTTTCTCACCATCTCTCTCTCTCTCTCTGTCTCCCTCTCCGTTTCTCTGTCTGTTTCTCTGTCTTTCTTTCTCTCTCTCTGCATCTCTATCTATTTCTCGCTATCCCTCTCTATCTCTCTGCTTTTCTCTGCCACTGTCCCTCTCACTGACACTCTCTCTTTCTCCCTCTCTCTCTCTTTCACCCTCTCTATCACCTTTTCTCTCACTCTCTCTGTCTGCCTCTTAGTCTCTGTCACTCTCTGTCTCTCACTGGCTCTGTCTCTGTCTCTCTCTCCCTCAATCTCTTCCTCTCACTCCCCGTCTCTCTCTCCCTTTCTGACTCTCTCTCATCTCTCTCTCTCTCTCTCTCCAATTATCTGCTTCTCTAACTGTCTCTCATTCTTTCTCTCTCTCTGTCTCTCTCTGGGTCTCCCTCTCTCTCTCTCTGTCTCTCTCTCTCCCTCTGTTTCTTGCTGTCTCTCACTCTGTTTCTCTCTCTCTTTCTGTCTGTCTGGAGA